>NW_019396355.1:186770-187664 GCF_000591075.1 Eurytemora carolleeae | reverse complement strand
CCTGACATGGGAGATTTAGCTGAGGTCAAAATAGCGTTAATCTAGAAAACGCTTAATCTCGATATTTATAAAAATAATGTATTTGATAATTTTAGTCACAGATTAAAAACAGCACAGACAGAATACTAGATGTCGTCTTTCAAAGATTCAGGATTTTTTGTTTAAAATAGCCCTGGGGCAGAAGCCAAAAGGAGTTACGCGCATGCTGCGTTGAATTACAAGACAGAGAGAGAGAGCCTGTACTACGACGCATGCGCGTAACTCCTTTGGGTCTCTGCCTCAGGGTTCTTGTGAACGAAAAACCCCTAAATCTTGAAAAGACGACATCTTGTGTTATATCTGTGTTGTTATTAATCTATGATTTTAGTTATCCTTCCCATGAAATCCGACAACAAGATATCTAAGAGAAATAAATTTTAGCTTGGCAACTTTTGGTTCGTTTTCAAAAAAAAGTTATTGTCTGAAATCTGAAGACTCTTTTGAGCTTAAAAGCACAGCATAAAAAAATATTCTCACTTGCAAAAAAATTAATTTTTCTTTCAAATATTGAAGACTTTTTGCAAAAATAATTAATTAGCATGAATATTTAAAATAAGTTATTCTGGCAAGTTAAACATAATGTACACGATTAATAAATTATTCATATTCTATTACTTTTAAACGTGTTTATGTTCTAATATATTTTTTTAATTAAAACTTTTTGATAAACTAGGTCTCTAAATATCTGCTTAAGAGATTAAAAAATATGATTAATTTTGATTTTGAAAAACAACACTTTTTAAATCAAGCTTTACGATCAAAATCATGCAATACCACAAGAACAGTAATGCTCCTGATTCAATACTTCCAATACTGATTCAATATTGATTCAATACTCCTCTTTAGTTTAATTTC
>NW_019396355.1:178044-186148 GCF_000591075.1 Eurytemora carolleeae | reverse complement strand
CCCCCCTTCCCCCACAAGTTCACCCTGGCCCACCGTACCCACTTTTAGTCCCGGAGAAACCCCGAGGATAAACCTCACGCCCGAAGATAACGGAGTCGGAGTATAATCCGTCCCGTCCAGTTCTCATGAAAGATTAAACACGGAGAATATTTCGCATCTTATCCGTCCCGTCCTGACTCCAGTAGTTGATCATATCACAGAGAACATACATTTTCTATCAGTTCTTTTTCTGCTAAATATTCAGGAAAATTACTCATATCTTTTTTAACTTCTCAGATACGACAACGTCATGATTTGTTTTTTATATGAACAATTCTTTAGAATAAATCAAATTAAGTCAAATATTGGTCCTGATCCCTTACTTCATTTTAGTAGTTAGTACTTAGAACTAACAAGCTTCCAATCTTAACTATAATAGTACTTAGTAGTGGATTAAATCCAGATAAGTCTGAGTATCTAATCCGTTCAAGAGAATCATTAGTTTCTAATACATCTCATCCGTTCTGTCTCTTTCCAGTGTTAGTTTATAGTCAGAGAATCATTCTTTGTTGATCCGTCCTCTAAGTTGAAACCATAATTACTGAAGTTTTTAATTCGTCCCACCTTACTCCAATATTNTTTCCAATCCTTCTCATCCTGGCTCTAGTAGTAGTTTATATACTGTGGATCCCTAGTTTCCAATCCTTCTCATCCTGACTCTAGTAGTAGTTTATATACTGAGAATCATTAGTTTTTAGTCCGTCTCCTCCTTACTCGAGTAGTAGTTTATATACTGAGAATCATTAGTATTTAGTCCGTTTCCTCCTTACTCTAGTAGTAGTTTATATACTAAGAATCATTAGTTTTTAGTCCGTCTCCTCCTTACTCGAGTAGTAGTTTATATACTGAGAATCATTAGTCTTTTGTCCGTCTCCCCCTTACTCTAGTAGTAGTTTGTATACTGAGAATCTTTATTTTTTAGTTTCTGGTCCGTCCCACCCTACTCCAATATTGATTCATATTCAGAGAGTCTCTAATTTTTTAATCTTTCCCACCTTACTCAAATATTAATTCATATTTAGAGAATCCCCCTAGTTTTTTAAACCTTACTCAAATATTAATTTATATTCATATTCACTAGTTTCTAATCCGTTCCACCTTCTCTAGTAGTAGTTTATATATGCAGAGAAACATTAGTTTTTAGTCCGTCTCCTCCTTACTCTAGTAGTAGTTTATATACTGAGAATCATTAGTTTTTAGTCCGTCTCCTCCTTACTCTAGTAGTAGTTTNCATAAAACTATACCAAAATTATACCAACACGTATATATGTGAGAAATACGCCCGTGTCACGTGACTAGAACTCCCTTCAATGACAATGCAGTATACTGGTCACGTGATACAGGTGGAGGCAAGTGACAATATTACTACACTACCATTGGTTGAAGTTTTGGTGACATGGTCCGGCCTATAAATAATATTATCAATTATATCTAATAGAATTTAAAAATTATAAAAATTATTCAATTCAAATAATAATAGGAGAAAACCTGAGTTTCTCAGACTCCCCTGGGATATTGTTGTTTTCAGATTGGTTGCGTATTTGTTGAATATGATCTGTTTAAAATTACGAATCTTATACAAAATCTTACATATACGTTTTGGTATAATTTTGACACAGTTTTACATCAATTTCTCGAGACAAGAACATCATATACAACTCAGATCTTATAGGTCTCAATCAGCTCCTGAGATTTTCAGGTTTCAGCATATCCCCCCATTTAATTTTTCCTTTACAGTCCCTTTAAAATGCATAATTTCCTCTCATAAAATTTGAATCAAAAAAAGCTGAAACCCCCAAGAGGTTCAATGATAATTATAAATATACTTTGCTTGCCTGTTTGTTTGTCTGTCTTTTCGTTCGTGACCAATAAACGTCAAAACTGCTGGACCGATCGGGTCCAAATTTTTTTGGGACCTTGTGTGATCCCAGTGAAGGTTAATAAATGGTCAAAGTTTTAAAAACTTGCCTACAACAAAATTCGATTTCCATTAAATTTTGAAAATCCGCGAAAATTTTTTTTAAATCCACAAATTTTGTTTTGTTTCGGTTTTACAATGTGTTAAAAGAGAAAATTTTTACAGTTGAAATAGAAGATGGGCGTGTAGCGCCCTTAAAACCCTAGTAGTAGTTTTAAATTCTAAGAGTAAATGACATTTCTTTGTGAAGAGCTGGGTTTAACAAGGACCTGAATGAATAAGTTTTTAGATTCGTAGGATTCAATGAAAATTGCTGCAAACCCAAAAAAAACTTTTTGTGTAGTAATGTGTGTTTTTATTAAAGGGACTGTAAGAGTAATTTCAAGTGACCTTTCATGCAAAGATGTCAATGTGTGATTCACGACTGTACCCTTAAAAGCTTTGTCTAGTAAAGTACGATTTAGATATCAATGTTTGTCATTTTGAATAATGATTATTTTCAATTGTGGTTTGTCCACTACAGTGACTTTCTCGTTTCTACTAAAGGGAAACATAGAGGAACATTCAGAGACAAAAATCTTCCACATTGATGATGAAATAACGGGTTCAAGGGTACGCTTGTGAATCGGGCGTTGATATCTAGCTTTGGATGGAGGGTAACTTAGAGTTACGCTTTCATTTCCTATTAAGCTCCGTAAAGGTTTGAACATAGAACTTTTAGGTTTAGAAATATATGATTTAAGAATTTGAAACGTAAACTAACTTTTAGGATTTCTAAATACGTTAAAGTTGAAAAAAGTGAATCAGAAGTTTCACGTAAATGTTTAGAAATATGAATGTATATTACAGTATGTGTATATATGGGCTAATGTACACTATACAGGGAGGGGAGGAAGGCCAGTTAAAATATTTTCTCGTCCGAGCCACATTCTCCTCATTTTTTCGTCCGAGCCACCTCAAAATCCTCTTCTTTACAGTATTATTTTTTAAAGTGTCTAATACTCCAAGATAAAACTATTTTTAAGACACAGGCAACGTTAGGGCATAACTGAAATATTGAATTTTTGTAAATCAAAAAAAAAAGTTTCAATTGATTTAAAGTTTTTGAGTTGAATGTCCTTGAAAATGTTCACCTTTTTTACGCGCATTTTCATATATTCCCGGTGTCTAGAATGCCGCAAATAATTCCGAGTTTAAAGAACTTTAATCTTTTTTAATAATTATATAGTGAAAACTATACAATTTTTCCGAGTGGTGCCATGGGAAAAAGTATATGCAGTGGTTTGCCATATATTTTGCTATTTATTTTATATTCCGTATTGGTTAGCCATTATGGAGGCAGAAGAGATTTAAGTTTTACCTAAATATAGTTTGATATCATTCTCATGGCTTTAAAGATTCCAACTTGATGTAATCATTGCAATACTTTAGTTGATCTATATTTATGCCCTAACGTGGCCAGATTTTTAAAAAATAGTTTTATCTCAAGAATTAGAAACTTTAAAACACATAATAATCGAGGTGGCACGGACGAGAAAATGAGGAGAATATGTGGCTCGGACTAGAAATTGTTGTAGCTGGCCTTTCTCCCCTCACACAGGTCGCCTGATGGGTTTGTTTATAGGAGGTCTATAGTTTAGAATACCGAGATATTCAAATACAAATCCTTCTTCCTTAAATATCAATATTTATTTGAAAAACAATCAAAACTGCCAAAACTTAATTTTATTTTTCTATTAGCAACTATTTATTATCTAATCTTTAAGAAAACTCACAATACATGAAGTTGGTTTTTACAATTCGTCAAATGCTTTAGATAAGTTCTTTACATTAAAAAGCTTTACACCTTGCACCCTTGTACCTCCACCCCCTCCCACAAAAAGCAAAAGTTGTAGAGGGAGGGGAAGGGGTAATCTTGACACGTGTCTGTCAAATTTAACCATTCTTATAAATGTCATTGTCTTTTACCTCTAATACTTGAAATAAGAAAGTTCTGTAGAACTGAACTGTCTCAAGACTAAATATTATATTATATGACTTTTGCGTTTCGATTTATTGGGAAAGACGGGGGGGGGGGGTTTAACATCGTCCTAGAAACTGATTTACACATTATTATTTTTTAACAATAAATATTAAATATAAAACTTTTCCTACCACCATGACATAAAATGCAAGGGATGAAACTTATTCTTTAATTAAAAAAGCATTCTTTTTCAAAACACTTAAAACTGTAGACTATTTTAAAATATGCCAGCAAACAGGTGTACATGATACATGATAAAAAGAACTGAACTTGAACCGTATCCAGAGTAAATCACAAAAAGTTTAAAGTTAATTGTTTAAGTGTGAGTTCAATTAGTTGTTTCAAAGGGGAATTATATGCTTTGCAGAAAGTATTTCAACAATTTACACAAATTCTAAATAATTTTGTAAGCTGTCCATTGATTCAACCCCTCTACGCATAAAAATATTTACTTTTTCATCATAATTTAACAGAGAATTTTGGATGAATTGACATCTATAAATATTAAATTTTAAAAAAAATTGACAATTTTTCTTTTTTTTCTTTTTTTAGATTAAGTTTATTAGTTATTCACAGGAACAGGGATCTGATTAAGTGCTCACAGTTTACATTTTCGGGATTTCGTATACTGGCAGAATATGGTTTATAGCTTTAGAGATATTCATAAGGAATTTGTTTAAAATATGAAAATATTTAAGATTTAGGCAAATTCTAAAAAATTGTTTTTAAGAAAATGTTCTGCGTATGTAAACATGTTCAATTACCAGGCCTTGCTGCTTGCAAATCAGTCGTATGTATGCACATTTTTAGACACTGCATGCGAATTCAGTATTTGTAGACTGCTAAGAAAAGAAGTAACAAATGTAAGCCAATAGTTTCAATTCTAAACCTAATTAACTGAATGATAATTAGGAAAACACAGAACTATTATGATAAAAATAATGCCAATAAAAATTCAATGATTATGTTATACGAATAATGATAAAAATAATGATGATCATAAGGATAATGATAATCATGATGATGATCAGCCTGGAACCCGTTAATATCACGGTATAATTTCAAACTAAATCATTTCATATACTTTTGACTTATACCATTGTGCAGGGTTACCAACAATAGATGCGACTTCAGAGACGATTGTTCGGATTTTGTTTAGTCCGTTTTCTTGCATTCAGGTTTCCTTGTATCATCATCATGATCATCATCATGATCATCATCATGATCATCATCATGATCATCATCATGATCATCATCATGATCATCATCATGATCATCATGATCATCACTAGTTTTTGCCTACAAGGAAACCTGAATGCAAGAAAACGGACTAAACAAATTCCGAACAATCGTCTCTGAAGTCTCATCTATTGTTGGTAATGATGATGATCATGATGATGATCATGATGATGATCATGATGATGATCATGATGATGATCATGATGATGATCCTGATGATGATCATTATGTTCATAATGATAATCATGATCATGATGATAATTTTGCGGACGACGATTATGCTAGATTTGATAATATATAATTCTTATCTTGATGTCTAGATAGAATGAACATGATGAAGATGAAGATGATGATGATGATGATGATGATGATGATGATGAGAATATGAGAGTATATGATTAGAAGACATGCTCAAGGTTCCTCATGGGGGAAGATGGAAGAACCTCGAGTTTACAAACAAATAGGAAACCAATCAGAAGCATTGTGTACATAGTAAACCAATTAGAAGCATTGTTTACATTTTACATCAATCAGAAGAATTGATTACTTTTTAAACCAATTAAAAGCATTGTTTACATTTTACATCAATCAGAAGCATTGTTTACATTTTACACCAATTTGAAGCATTGTTTACATTTTAAATCAATGAGAAGCATTGTTTATATTTTTAACAAATCATCTAAGCATAGTTTTTAACCAGTTAGAAGCATTGTTTACATTTTAAACTAATCAGAATTACTTTTTACATTTCAAACCAATCTGAAACAATGTTTACATTTTACACCAATCAGAAGTATTGTTTACATGTTAAACCAATTAGAAGCATTGTTTACATTTTAAATCAATTAGAAGCATTGATTACTTTTTAAACCAATCAGAAGCATTGTTTACATGTTTAACCAATCAGAATCATTGATTTTATTTTAAAGCAATGAAAAGCATTGTTTACATTTAACCAATCAGTTAAGAATTGTTTACATTTTTAACCAATCAGGAGCATTGCTATATTTTAAACCAATTAGAAACATTGTTTACATTTTACACCAGTTAGAAACATTGTTTACATTTTACACCAATCAGAAACATTGTTTACATTTTAACCCAATGGGAAACTTTGTTTACATTTTACACTAATTAGAAGCATTGTTTACATTTTAAATCAATGAGAAGCATTGTTTAAATTTTTAACCTATCATCTAAGCATAGTTTTTAACCAGTTAAAAGAATTGTTTACATTTTAAACTAATCAGAATTACTGTTCACATTTTAAATCAATCGGAAACATTGTTTACATTTTACACCAATCAGAAGCATTGTTTACATTTTACACCAATTAGAAGCATTGTTGACATCTAGTGTTCTATCTGTATTGTTATTAATCTTTGGTAATCTTGAAATTTAATTACCCCTGAATAAATTTTAAATTAAAAATCTTTAACTCTTAAATCTTGAAAATTTCATCGAAATTTCTTTCATCATTAATCAAACATTAAGGAAACTGAGCTGAAAGATCAATATCATCTGAAGCTTAATCTACAATTTAAACATCTTTATGTTCCACTCTCCACTAAACCCCACTATTTATTCGGTCAGAGTACTGCAAATCACTGCAGTACACACCGAAAGATGAGTTGAGGGTGGTTCGGCTACATATCTTACAATAGTTTTTTGGGACTCTAGAGACATAATTTCAAGGCAAGAATCACTTGATCGAAATTAGGAGTAAGCCAGGTTTAAATACCGAATTAGCAGGTTTTAGATCAACTCTTGAATTTCGATCAAATCGGTTTCGATCATCTGGCATTCTTTTAATATCAAGTGATTTCCATTTGCATGTATTTCCTATTCACTTACCATTTCAATATTTGTCTGATCGATGATGACTTAAGGAGGTGAAAATTGACTTTTTACAATTGTGGACTTCGAATTTATGCAAAAACTATGAAGGAAACTGTCAGAATTAAATCGGATAAAGGTTAAAAATCGGATAAAGGTTAAAAATCGGACATATAAATTGAAAATTAAGAAAATACATTTTCGGATTAAAACAATTAAAACGGATTTAAGCCTTGTAAAAAAGCCATGAAGTTTAAACATAAGAAAAGTTAATATCTACACAGTAATGCATTTATAAAAAAAATGTCCAAAAAAGTCCTTGATTAATTACCCCAATGACCTTGTTTTACTTATTATTCTAAAATATATCACATATCATATTGTATACTTAGAGATATATATTTACTAGGGTGGTTCATAATGACCTCAAAAATTGACTAAAGTGTTAGCTTATAAGGTGCAGAGACATTTTTGTTTATATGTAATGTTTTTTTTTTGATGACCTCATTATGAACCACCTTAAATTATTTCTGTACAAAATGTGACAAAAATTTAACTTAGCAATTTACATTTTGATTTTCTTATCTTCAAAATTATCTGAAATATTTTCTGCTTATTTTGACAGAAAATGAGTTTTCATGCTGTTCGGCTTGATTTGACATCGTACAGCTTCAAACATTTTCAACATTTTGTAAAATCAAAATATTTATTTTTACAAAATTCTAATTGGTTGACGGGACGCAGGAATAATTCCTTGGCGGAGAAATCTGAGGGATGCTCATTTGCTAAAGTAAGATAAAGGTTTACCCACAAAGAATGAGATTGTAAAGACGACCTGAAACTCTTAAAATATGACGATTAGAAGGTTAAATTAAGTATTTCACCTTGATTATTATCTTTTGCCTGAAACAACTTTAAAATTGCAGAGAATCCTAAATATAGGGAAATAGACAGTATGAATTATGTACAGTCGTCTCTGAAGTCTCATCCTTTGTGGGTAACCCTGTAATTTATTATTGCAATTATTGTAATTTTATCATTTATTGGCC
>NW_019396355.1:147483-177942 GCF_000591075.1 Eurytemora carolleeae | reverse complement strand
ACCCCCCTATACCACCTCCTCTCCACCTAACCCCCCTCCTACTACTGCCACTCCTCCTAAAAACACTGGAAAATGATCTCCAGATGTCATATATAATCAGAGACCGTTTAAAACCTTCTTTTTGCAAGACACGTTAATTCATTTCTAGATAAGATAGTGCCTTGTTTAAATGCATGGGGAATTTTCTAGGCCTATGGGAGGGGGAATCATATGAATCTGATTCCTTTTTAATTTAGTGGCTTCCCCCACCTTCCCAAATCCCCCCTAGCTGTACGTGTAATTGCGAGACTGCAGTTACAAAATCTGAAAAATAATTGGGTTTGATATTTTTATTTCAGTGCATTAGTAATGGCCTACACGTTCATGGGGGCTTTTGTATTTTCTTACTTAGAACAAGGTAATTTTCATGTATTCATTGTTTTATAATGTTTATTGTTTCTTCAATAACATACTTACTAATTGATCTAATTACTTGCTGAGTAAGCAATGAGTTTCTTTATTTATTATTGACTTTAACATGATAAATTGATTAAGTGATGAGGGACATGGAGCCGTAAGCTCTGATTTTCTAATCCATATTTCTCTAAAAATTGATATTGCAGATATGTTAAACTATGTGTTCTGTAACTGTTATATCAAATAATCTAAATTTGAAATATCAAAGGTTTATACCATCAGGCAAATAGATTCTAGTACAATAGCTGGTAACGTAGAATTTGTACACTCTCAGTACATCTGTATCCTGACGTCACAAGTGTAACTCAGTTTTTTGTCCGACAAAATTATAAATAATAGTGATAATTTTAGAATAAACTGATTATCTAACAGTAAAATAAGTGAATTTTATGTGGTCTTTATTTTCTGTTGTTACAAGTTTTTATTTAATCTTGGAAACATGTCAACTAATGTGAGATAATTTAGTTTTTCTTGTTATATTCGACACTTGTGACGTCATGTATAATTGGTACATTTCTCTGTTGCCACCTATTGTACTTGATAATCTATTTGCCATCAGGTAGCAAATTTATAGGGATTAGAAAATCTGAGTTAGTGGCAAAGACTCTATTCCTTTCTTATTCTTTTATACTCTTTCAACTCATTTTGTTTTCATATTTTTTTTAAGTTTTTCATGTATTCAATATCGTTTCACTTAAACTTTTATTTATTGATTGCTTGATTGTATGCTTGCTTGATTGATTGCTTGATTGGTTTCTTGATTACTGGATTGATTGATTGCTTGATTGATTTCTGGATTGATTGAATCCTTAATTGATTGCTTGATTAATTGCTTGCTTGATTTTTTTATTAATTGGTTGATTGAATAATTGCTTGATTTATGGCTTAATGGCTTGACTGCTTAATTGCTTGATAGTGTGATTGATGGATTGATGGATCAATTGACTGATTGATTGAATAAAATAATGTTTACATGTTTGTACACTGTTCAGGGAATGAGATCTCAAACTTATTTATTGATTGCTTGCTTGATTTCTTGATTGATTGTTTGCTTAATTGATTGCCTGAAGGCATGTTACCATGAATATAACATTGTCCAGGGAACGAGATAGAAACACGTGTAAAGGTTGGATCTAATAGAAAGGATACACTGGAGCAACTTTACAATATTACAGGTTTGATACAGTCTCTCAAAAAGAATAATAAAATTAATTAGGATTGAGGAGCCCTGAATCCAAAAAATCGTTAATCCAAGAAGAAAAAAATGAGAAAAACTTTCTTAAAAAAAATAAAAGATAATTGCTTTTTAAGGCACTCATTGTATACAATTCCAGGGCTGGCTCTAAGCCAGGTGATTTATTGATAAACACACTCTAAGTGTATTTTGCTGTGGTTTTCATTTAAAATACGATGCACAATGTACACTTTAATTCCAGCCTCTTGGAAATTAAGCTTCTGAGAAATCATTTCCAGGTTCTTCAGTGAAATAAAGAAGCAGAAATGATTGCTCAAATGATGATTTCTAGAGAGCATTAAAAATACCTAATGAATCTCTCCCTATATCTGTTACAAATATATATACAAAATGCAAAACTCGCTTCAGTTTAATACTCCCTTTTTTAGAGCTCAATGTTCTTAAATAAGAATAATTTAACCCAAAGACTTCTAATTTGAATTCTATGCAAAGTTTACAAAGGTTATAGCAAGCTTCTTCATAAATTCAACAGAATACTGGACTATAGCTTGTTAAATCCGGTTATAGCAAGCTTCTTCATAAATTCAACAGAATACTGGACTATAGCTTGTTAAATCTGGTTATAGCAAGCTTCTTCATAAATTCAACAGAATACTGGACTAAAGCTTGTTAAATCCGGTTATAACAAGCTTCTTCATAAATTCAACAGAATACTGGATTGTAACTTGTTAAATCCGGTTATAGCAAGCTTCTTCATAAATTCAACAGAATACTGGATTGTAACTTGTTAAATCTGGTTATAGCAAGCTTCTTCATAAATTCAACAGAATACTGGATTGTAACTTGTTAAATCTGGTTAAAGCAAGCTTCTTCATAAATTCAACAGAATACTGGACTATAGCTTGTTAAATCCGGTTATAGCAAGTTTGTTTATAAATTCTATAACAAAATACTGGATTGTAACTTGTTAAATCTGGTTATAGCAAGCTTCTTCATAAATATAACAGAATACTGGACTATAGCTTGTTAAATCCGGTTATAGCAAGTTTGTCCATATATTCTACAGAAAACTGGACTGTAACTTGTTAAATCCGGTTTTAGCAAGTTTGTTCATAATTTTTACAGGAAACTGGACTGTAACTTGTTAAATCAGGTTATAGCAAGTTTGTTTATATATACTACAGGAAACTGGACTGTAACTTGTTAAATCCGGTTATAGCAAGCTCATTCATAAATTCTCTTTAAAAATGTTCACCAAGTTGTTGCTAAAACAAGACCAAACTTTCATGTCGGTTTAGGAAGTATAAGATTAAAGCTGTTGGAGCAGTCTATACAGATAGATGAGTTGACCCGTTCAATAAAACAGCTGACAGAACAGAGGAATCAGTGTAGACAGCTTCGGAGGAAGGAGGGACGGTTTCTACAATCTGTGATCACACAATGCAAGGGTGGGGGGTCACAGCAGTATTTTTTTCTTTCTTTTGTTAAGTGTTTATTGGAAATGAAGCATCAAATTTCTTCTGTTCATTTGGAAAGTTGACATTAAGAAATTGTACAATTGGAAAGTTGCTAAATTAAAAAATTCCTTTGAGAAATGTCCTTAGAAAGTTATTGATATTAAACTTGCATTTATTCATCATTGTGACCTTGTGATGAAAACCAGGGGACAATGTTCCATTGACTGAGGCTGAATGTCGAGAATACTGCACCAAAACCTTGCTAAAACCAAGCACTTGCAAAAAATTCTGTGATACTAAAGCTCCCCCTTGTACCTATTGGCACAGTGATACCCACAGGTTCTTGCGCAATCTAAACTGCATATAATGAGAATTTTTAAATCTATCATGTTTATTGTTTAACTCATTCAACCCACTCTTTTACAATACGACAAAAAAAATTCCGGGATACCAATTTCGAAAGATGCAAGCACTGGAAACGACACTTTCCAAAAAGATTACCTTAACAGAGAACTTCCCTAAAACAATTTCCTGTATCATTTCAAACTAACACTCTTGACAATTTGTTTTAGCTGCAGTGTTTTGACCTCTTGTTATTGTATGCAGAACTTTATTTTTTTAAAAGAATCATATTGAGAAAAAAATCTAGAAAAAAATGTCCTGTTCAGAATTTTTATACGTTTTTGTCCTGTTGCCAATTGGTAAAACAATTCACTGTCAAAATGTTGTTTAAAGTGTGGTTTTATTTTTCAATCAACCTTTCATCAAACGAAATCTTGATGTTGACTGATCCACCACAAACTTTAGCCAGCCAATGAAATTATGCTTTTGTCCTTTATTCAAAAATTACAAGAGATTGTTTATCAAAATTTAAAAGTAGAAGATTTGTTTAACCTTTGAAATCATTTTCTAACTATTTGCAATGAATCATCTAAACAAAATTAAATTTTATTGTTGAAGTTAGCGCAAAAATATCTATCAGAGACCCAAAAATCTCATTTGAAGAATTAATGAAAAAAGTTCATCAAAACAAGAAAGGAAAAACATCAGAAAAAGACCAAAAATTAGTGAACCAAACTCTAGCTAAACCTTCTGAAAATAAAAGCAGAGATGATGGACCAAAAGAAGTCAAGTCAAGACAAACTAGATCTGTGATACCTGGAACCGGTGATTTAGCTAGAGGATTTGCATCAAACCTAATTGGAACTTCAGATGTATATAGTTCCCATGGAACTGAATCCTCAACATTCCAGACCATGGTTGAAATCCCTGATCAAGATCATCCCCAATCAACAGAATTCAGGATTCCCACAATAGAGCCACAGGTATTCCGTACTCCTGCAGCAGAATACACCACTGAAGAAATAACACTTGCTGACTATGAAAACCCTCCTGAAGAAACAATTACAAGTAAAAAGATCAGTGACAAGAAAGGATTAAAAATTAACATAGAAGACAGGAATGATTTACCTGATCAAGATGTGTCTAGTTCTCCTGTAACTCTCATGAGCGTAGACAACGAGGAGGAAAGTTCCACATCACAAGTCTCCATACATGATAAATCCTCAGAAGAGAAAAACTATCTTGTTGGAAAAGCTGTAGTCCAACCTCCACCTAAAAGTTATTGTGTTAATATTGCCTGTTTGGACCATACTGATGTTCCTGAAGTACATTGCTTGGATCTTAGTTGGACAAATACTGTCGGCAACAAGTACAGACCACTAAAGAGTAAGAGGTGTTTAGGCTTTCTACTAATCTAATCTGACTAATAACTAACAATGCATAACACTTAAAGGAGGTAGCAGCACTTATATGGTGTAATAAGCTTTCTTTTTTATAGTTCTGCATAACTGACATTTCCCAATGGTTGCTGTATCAGCAAAACCGGTTTTTTATCAATCAAAGAGGCAGTAACTTTTGTTTTATATAATTTATAGCGCCTGAACTTAATCTGTGAAAAGCAGTTAACTTCATGTTTGACCTTTTTAGAAATCAAAAAAGGAATCAGTTTAATCTTTAGGAGTGCATAAGATATGGATTAGAACCTACTGAAGGGATTATAAAAGTTATGACCTCATTCATTTCATTCTGTCTTTCCTATTCTTTTGAATGATGAGAGTCAAAGTAAGTTTTGCAGAAAGCATAAATATTCAAATGTGTTGTATCTGGAGCTTGAATTCTTAATGACCAATTTGATAAGGTCTGCTTCATCTGTACTACCCATAAACACTAACAAGTGTACTAACTATGCATGCATATGTCAGGTTATTTGTTTTTAATAACTTAACTAAAGCACTAACAAACGTTTATAGATTTTGAAGTACTTTGGGTCAAAGATAATTCCAAGAGTTTGTAATACTATTTGCAAATAGCATTTTTATTTTTAAACGCACACATATTTGTTGCAGAGATCTTTTTGGTAATATCAAATTCTTTCATGAATCGTAAAACACGAGTTTATCAGAAACTACATGAGCGGCGAAAAGGGCTTAGCTGTGATCCTACAGTGTTAGGTGATTATATCAATACAATGAAGACGACTTTTTAATTTAAGTTTCAATTGTAAACAATCTTTTTTCGAATTATAAGTTTACGAGAAATCAAAGAAAAGCTTTTTAAATTGACAGCTCCTCTTAACTTCTAAGTTTTTGTGTATCCATGTTGTTTAAAATCTTGATATAAATTAAAAATTTAAATCGAAAGTCGTCTTTATTAAATTGATATTATCGCCTACCACTGTATGTTAACAACAAGAGTATAGTATGTGTATTTAAAATCAATAAACATTACTATAAAATTACTTAAATTTAACTTATAACTAACAAAAAGTTTTAAATATTACTTATGTTTGAAATTTTTAAAAACAATTCTTTAAAATTTATCAATAAAAAAGAATTAAGTCTTTGCCACGAACTCAAATTTTCTTTAACATGATAGAAAATCATGTCACAGAATAGATAGAAAGGACAATATTTAAACATGATGGTATCATGATTGTTCAAAAATGTCCAATAAAACCTGAAAAATATGTATTTAAAATCAATAAACAATACTATAAAATTACTTAAATTTAACTTATAACTAACAAAAAGTTTTAAATATTACTTATGTTTGAAGTTTTGAAAAACAATTCTTTAAAATTTATCAATAAAAGAATTAAATCTATGCCACGAACTCAAATTTTCTTATTCCCTGATTATCTTAGCAGCCTAATGGTGTAATCCTTTTTCTAACTTAGATTAATTCAAGAAATATATCGACCGCCATATCTCATGCGTCAAATCTGTGTACTACAGTGGGAGGAGATCAAAACAAAGTATTCAGGGGCAACGCATCATTTTCGAGGGAAAAGGGCCCAAGGGGTGGAATAAAAATATATTGCTATTTGTATTTTCCATATCGATATGTATTCGCTAGCCTCTAACTTGAAATTTTAACTTTTTTTTTGTTGAACTGTAATATCACATCAGAGCTGTAGTCTTTTTCCCATCAACTTCTGTGGGGGCAGTGGGTTTGTTTACATTCCTCCCACAGTGTACAGTACATAATATGCCTATATCTGAGTTGGGCGTTCCTGTATATAGTTCCTTAGATTATTTGATCTAACAGAATTCATAGTTTGAAATATCGTTATAGCATGGATGTTAAAAAAAACATGTTTTGTTTGTATGCTAACCAAAGGAATTAATTCTGATGGTCTAAGTCCTATATCTTTGCAACCAAATGTTGTAGACCTTAGATATTTCAAACCATGAATGATTAGATGATTTAATTTAAGTTTAAAATATCAAAGGTTTACTACATCAGGTGGCAAAGATATAGGGATTAGAATATTTGATTTTGATGACTCAATTTTTTTAACTACGTTTAAATCAAATTTTAAAGACATTAAATTATTGCAATTGATCCAATTAAATTTTAATAATCCAATTGTCATTGATCAATATAATTTCCGGATGCCCGTGCTTGTGGTAAACTATAGTTTCTATATTTTACCCTGCTTTACAAAAATCTCTTTAAAGGGACTGTAAGTGTAATTTAAAGTGACTTTCCATGGAAAGATGTCAATGCCCGATTCACAACGGTACCCTTTAAACTGTATATGTATGAATTTTGAAAACTTATTTTTTCAATTGGTTTCTCTACAAAAGTGACTTGCGCATTTCTACTGAGGAAAACATATAGGAATTATGAGAATTAAGCAGTTTGAAAGGTTTAAAGGGGGACTGTTGTGAATCTTGCAATGCTATCTTTGCAAGGAGGGTCACTGTAAATTACACTTACAGACCCTTTCATATTTTTTTTCTGTTTTAGCTGAAGGGCCCTGCGTAGCCCGTGGAAAAAAAATTTGAAAAAAATGAAAAAATTTCAAACAAAAGTTGAATCTTGAGTGCATATCCACAACACATTTCAGCCCATTCAGTTTAGCCGTTTGGCTGGCTATAGGGAACACATATAAGAATGTTTTGTTTTATTTTATTTTTTTCAATTTTAGAACATTTCAACATACTGTGGAAAGCCAACTGGACTAGAGAAGCAGAAAAAGTTCTAAAAATCTTTGAACGTGACGTCATTATGAAGGTAAACCATAGCCTACACAGACACTATTTAATGGATAAATCATGCCATAGATTGCATTGAACTTAAAGGGACTGTAAAGGAAAAATGAAAGGGGGTATATGCTGAAAGCTAATCCCTTTAGCTTTTGATCGCGACCCATGAAAGTTTTTTCTGATGTTCCTGTCTCGAGAAATTGATATAAAACTGTGTTAAAATTATACGAAAGTTCATATATGTAAAATTTAGAAAATCTTAAACTTAAATCACGTGACAAGAACTATCACCAATGGCAGAGCAGTATACTGGTCACGTGTCTCCGCCTGCATCACGTGACCACTTTACTGCACTGCCTTTGGTGGAATTTCTGGTCAAGTAATACGGACATATAAATAATATTATGAATTAAATCTATTAAAAATAAAAATAACAAATATAAAATTAGAATTGGAGTAAACCTAAGTTACAATTAGCTTTCTCTGGGATATTTTAAACATGACGTCTACATAAAGTTCCATCATACCAAAAATTGCACAGATAGGACAATTTTTGAAGGTAAATCATATATTCCATAGATTAGATATGATAATATTCAAACATTATGACAATGTTAAGGTAAATCATACCATAGATTTCACAGATAGGACAGCTGTTAAATATAATCACAATTTTAAGGTAAATCAAACCACAGATAGGACAATATTTGAATATGACGTCATCACCATAATACTACAGATTACACTGATAAGACAATATTTTAACATAATGGAAAAACATTCCACAGAATATATAGATAGAACAAAATGTTTAACATGATAGAAAATCATGTCACAGAATAGATAGAAAGGACAATATTTAAACATGATGGTATCATGATTGTTCAAAAATGTCCAATAAAACCTGAGAAAATATGTTTGAAGGTGAAGTCTGAAGGCTATGATGGGAATGATAATGAGGAATTGAACTCACCAAGTCAATGGAACTTTAGCGGAGCTCTCCTCTACAGTGTTACTATTATAACAACCATAGGTAAACAAAACTGGTCGGCGTTTATATCAATACAATGAAGACGACTGTTAGATTTCTAACAAGCTTTTTTCAAATTACATTTTTACAAGTAAACATTAAAAGAGTCTCTTTGTTTCCGCTTTTATTTGTTTCCGTTTTTATTTGTATCGAAGTTACTAGAAAGCTTGGTAAAAATCAGAATAGAAAACTAGAAAGCTTGGTAAAAATCAGANATTGAACTCACCAAGTCAATGGAACTTTAGCGGAGCTCTCCTCTACAGTGTTACTATTATAACAACCATAGGTAAACAAAACTGGTCGGCGTTTATATCAATACAATGAAGACGACGTTTTGATTTCTAACAAGCTTTTTTCAAATTATATTTTTACAAGTTAACATTAAAAGAGTCTCTTTGTTTCCGCTTTTATTTGTTTCCGATTTTATTTGTTTCCGTTTTTATTTGTATCGAAGTTGCTTGAAAGCTTGGTAAAAATCAGAATAGAAAAATAATAATTTATTGATTTATACGACGACTGCATTTTAGATAAGCAAAACTTTGTAATTATATCATAGGTAAACCAAAATTGTAAGATTATATTATTTTACCACATTTTAGTTAACATTACCGACCCATGGGCATGCATGATTCCTTTAACAGAGTGACTTTAAGTTACTTACTTAATGTCCCTTGGGACTGTTAACTAAAATAACTACCTGCTCTGCAAAGTTTTCGTGCATTTTCATATCATATCGACGATAAAATTGTGTACAACTATACAGATACTGTTCGGAAATTTAAATTTTACTTCACTACCTCGATCTTGGGAACCTTAGGTAAAATAAAACGTTCCTTGGAAAGTAGTTGTAAACTTGTAAATAATTAATATCATAAGTAAACCAAAATGTTTAAACTTTATAATTATCTCTCATATGAATTATATGTCTGTTTTGATACCGTTGGAAAAAATGTTGAAAATGACTCGAGTTGTTTCTAATTTTGAACGGAATCCCTTCATCCAAATTACCAGAGCTTTTTTTTTAAAAAACTTTTTCATACTTTATTATTTCAGAAAAATAACTCCACGTTTTAACTAATAAAATAATAAGTGAAGGTTTCTTCTAATATGAGAACAAACTTGACAATAATATTTTCCCCTTGACTCTGATGCTATTTTAATCTTCTATTTTATGCTAAACTGAGGTTTTATTTCTATTCTCCATGGTTCTTATGTGAGAGTGTTAATCTTCAATTAAAAAACTTCTTAAAAGTACTGATCGTTGATTCATATTCACATTCATGGTTATCAATAATATTTTTCCTACTCTTGCTTCAGTATTTAACATCAATTTAAATACATTTTAATTAGGAAAATGAATCAAGTTTGTTGTGTTTATTGTAAACATTAAATAAACATGGAAAAGCTAGAGTCAGTTGCTTTATATTCGACTAAAGATATTCCTCAAAGAGATTTTTCAAAACGATAAATTTTGTCAATCATAAAATACTTTGAATGTTTAAAACGGACCTCAAAATATCCCCATCCCTACCACATAGCCCCTCTCCCTGTATTCAGTGCAAGTTAGTTAAATCATCACATTTAGCAGAAGTTTATCAATATACTAAAGATGTATTTTGAAAAAATATAATAATATCAATATATTAAAGATGTATTTTTAAAAAATATAATAATATCAATATACTAAAGATGTATTTTGAAAAAATATAATAATATCAATATATTAAAGATGTATTTTGAAAAAATATAATAATATCAATATACTAAAGGTGTATTTTGAAAAAATATAATAATACCAATATATTAAAGATGTATTTTGAAAAAATATAATAATATCAATGATCTCATGTTGACCTTGTTTCCGTCTAATCTGTCAAATCTATTGGTTTTTAATCCAAACAAAAAAAAATATATTGTTCTTAGCACTCTCAAGCAGAAATAAAACTTTATCAAAGCTAATAGATCACATGATCCTTTTTTTCATTACAAATGGTATATGTTAACAGTTAACTGCGGTACATTTATTCAGCAAGCTTAAAATGCAATACGTCAATACCCCCTCCCCCTCTCATCTATACGTAGTACGTACATTCAATATAAGGGGTAAAATAGTTAAATATGTTGAATTTTTGGGAAATAACAAAATATTGTATGTATTTGAGTGTATTCCTCAGGTTGTAATGGATAAATATAGATTTCTAGGAAGGACACTGTCCTCTTGCCCCCCCCCCTTGATAAGAATGGTGATTTATACACTGTTAGAAGAAACACTGACATTTTATTCGTAATGTCGAACTTTCCGAAATTATTTCAAAATTACGAACATTTTGTTCAAAATTATGGACATGTTGTTCAAAATTACAAACATTTTGTTCAAAATTACGAACATTCTGTTTAAAATTATGAATATTTTGTTCAAAATTACGAACATTTTGTTCAAAATTATGAATATTTTTTTTTAAATTACTAACAATTTGTCCAATATACAAAGATTTTGTTCAAAACTACGAACATTTTGAATTAAAATTACAAAAATGTTGTTAAAATGCGTCAAAAAACTTTCCCTCTCCTAACCCCTCCCACTACCAGGTCTCTACGCTAAACCGTTCATAAGGGGTAAAATTGCTAAATATGTTTTGAAATTTTTGGGAAAAGTACAAAATATTTTTGTGTATTCCTAAGGTTCTACTGGGTAAATCTAGATTTCTTCTAGCTACGAACATTGTATTCGAAAATTACGAACAATTTACTGGTAATTACGAACATATATTTTACTCGATGTTACAAACATTTTGTATAAAGTTACAAAATTACGACCAATTTATTCAAAATTACAAAAAGATTGTTAAGGAAACAAAGATTTGAGGGATAATATTCTACTTTGAACCAAATGTTGGTAAATTTAAATAAAACGGTCGTAATCTTAAATAAATTGTTCGTAACTTTGAACGGTTGTTCGATATTCTGAAGAAAATGTTTTCTCTAATAGTTTATTATCTAGGATATGGAAATATAGCTCCTAAGACTAAATGGGGCCGTATTGTGACAATGATCTACGCAACCTTCGGTATGCCGATCTTCCTGATGTGGGTGTCCAATATGGGCACCTTGCTCGCCCAAACCTTCACCTTCCTCTACTCTCACGTCTGCTGCTTCGTCTGTAAACAGGGGAAGAAGAGAAAGGTAACTTTCTTGAGGGGTTAAGGGGACCTATGATTTCCCCAACAGAGGGACGTTAAGTTACTTAACGTCCCTTGGGATAATTAAGTAATATAACGATCCGCTCTGCAAAGTTTTCGTGAATAAATTCACGCATTTTCATCTCAAAAGACGATAAAATTCTAAACAACTATTTTTGGAGAAATTAAAAGTTAAACTTAACCACGTGTTCCCTCCACCAATTTTGTCTACAAAGCATAATTAAAACACATACAAAGTAGATAAAGTAGTAATCTATGTTTGCTTGCTTGTATGTACGATTATATCTGAACCCCGTGATAGATTTGCCTCACATTTTATTTGGAGAACTCATTAGAACTGAATGGAATTTCCTTAGCTTGGTATAAAAATTTAAAGTTGAGTGGGTCTACTTTTATAGAGAAAGCTTCCAGGCAAAGCTGCGTTCCCAAGCTAGAAAATGTTCTGACAAAAAATTAATAAGTTTTTAACCTGAAAATTTAGTTTTATTATTCCAAAAAAAAGTTTTTTTTAACAGAGAAAACACAGTGAGAGAAACAATATAGATAATTAATCAGTTGAATTAATTATTACATTTTTATTCGTTATAAATAAAAAAAGAGAAGGCCGCCGCCACCAAAAAGTTTGAAGAAAAATCCATTTTTATCGAATGATGAGTGTTAAGGAATTGAGTGGTGGAGCCCCTCTATATTGTTTTCTAACAAACATAAACTATACTAGACTGTGTAAACAAACCAAGGAGTAAGGAATAGTACTGACGCGGCCCGCCCTACCATATAATTATACATGCTTTGCAGACGGTACTTCATTTGTGTAGGAAATATTCAGAATAGTTTATTGTATACGCGGTAATTGTACATCAGACAAATATTTCTTATTCAAATGAAGCACCGTCTGCAAAGCATGTATATGTATAATCATATGGTATAGGGCGGGCCGCGTCAGTTGTATCTCCGTTTGTTCCACACTCCTTGAAACAGACTCATTTAAAGTAAACATATTCAAAGTGCACTAGGGTCACACAGTACACTTACTATCCTCACTGTACAGTTTATTATCTTAAAATTGATTTATGATATATTTTATTTTGTAAGCCATGGCTTACAAATCAGCTGTTCAGGTAATGCAGTCCTAATTTTTTTCGGCTGTGTTACTTGTTTCTTAATATTAAAAAAAAATCATCAATAGAGAGATACTCTCTAGGAGAAACTCGCTACACAAACCTATTTAAATATTTCTGTTGTCCATTCCATGGCTGAAACAGAATGTAAACTTTGCTTTCGTATTTCTAATTTTATCATTATTATTACAGAAAAATTTGGTATATAATCTGTAGCTAGTATTGTAAAGGGACCGTCCACTTGGTTGGGTAATTTTATGGTAAACTAATTAGCCTATTACCTATTTATTGGTATCTTTTGAAAGATTTCTATGACCGGAGAAAAGACCGATTTATCGTTTAGAATTCCAGCGAAAAGGTATGATATCTTTGCAAAGACACTTTTTAAACGTTTTTCAGTAACAACAGCGCAGCCCAATAAAATCTAAAATTATCATACTTCAATGAAATCATATGTGCAGACATTATGTAATAAATATAAAAACTTTTTATCTTAGAATTAGCAAGAAATTAACGTTTTTCGTGTTCAGACAGATTTTACAAATTAACACGTTTATACAAAGACGGCTTTCTTTCTCAGACAAACTGGTTCCTAGATTCCAACTCTTCAATAAATCACAGGAATTCCTGGGAAAGTAGGGAAAACGTATCAAACTGTCAAATATGGAAATAAGTTATTTTTAAACTAGACAATTTAAAAATAATTTTGAAAAAAATAAAGATATGTACAATTAACTATAAGATACTACAATTTAATTTAATATTTAAAATTTTTTTTAATCCATGACTGACAAAAAACATCAAATACTGTAAATGCAAAGGTATCATACCTTTGCGCTGGAATTCTGAATGATAAATCGGCTTTTTCTCCGGCCACAGTTGTCTTTGAAAAGTAAGGCTAATACCAATAAATAGCTAATAGGCTATTTAGTTTACCCTCAAATTACCCAAATAAGTGTACGGTCCCTTTCAGGGGCTGCAGATGTAATTTCAATTAATACTTCATTAATAGAGTGCCATATCCGATAGGATATTAACATTGGAACCTTTAACTTCTGTCTGGTCAAGGATAAATAAGATATCCTTAGTTTTCTGAATTCAAATTACTTATTTTGAATTGTGGTAACTTGCTGCCGGAGAAATTGTCGAAATTTTTTTCCTTTTCAAAATAAAAAAGGTACGACTAAATTTTCAGATAGAGGTTTAAAGGGTGCTATTGTGAATCGAACATGAGGTTCACTTGTAATTACTTCTACAGCCTCTTTAAAGTTCAATTGTAATTACGTCTACAGTCCCTTTAAAGTTCTATTGTAAATACGTCTACAGTCTCTTTAAAGTTCTATTGTAATTACGTCTACAGTCCCTTTAAAGTTCTATTGTAATTACGTCTACAGTCCCATTAAAGTTCTATTGTAATTACGTCTACAGTTTAAAGTTCTATTGTATGTCTACAGTTTAAAGTTCTATTGTAATTACGTCTACAGTTTAAAGTTCTATTGAAATTACGTCTACAGTTTAAAGTTCTATTGAAATTATGACACAGTTTAAAGTTCTATTGCAATTATGTCTACAGTTTAAAGTTCTATTGTAAGTACGTCTACAGTTTAAAGTTCTATTGTAATTACGTCTACAGTTTAAAGTTCTATTATAATTACGTCTACAGTCTCTTTAAAAATCTATTGTAATTAAGTCTACAGTTTAAAGTTCTATTGTAATTACGTCTACAGTTTAAAGTTCCATTGTAATTACGTCTACAGTTTAAAGTTCTATTGTAATTATGTCTACAGTTTAAAGTTCTATTGTAATTACGTCTGCAGTCTCTTTAAAGTTCTATTGTAATTACTTCTACAGTCTCTTTAAAGTTCTATTGTAATTACGTCTACAGATTATTTAAAGTTCTATTGTAATTACGCCTACAGTCTCTTTAAAGTTCTATTGTAATTACATCTAAAGTTTAAAGTTCTATTGTAATTACGTCTACAGTCTCTTTAAAGTTCTATTACAATTACTTCTACAGTCTCTTTAAAGTTCTATTGTAATTACGTCTACAGTACTTTAAAGTTCTATTGTAATTACGTCTACAGTCTCTTTAAAGTTCTATTGTAATTACGTCTACAGTCCCATTAAAGTTCTATTGTAATTACGTCTACAATTTAAAGTTCTATTGTAATTATGTCTACAGTTTAAAGTTCTATTGTAATTACGTCTACAGTTTAAAGTTCTATTGTAATTACGTCTACAGTTTAAAGTTCTATTGTAATTACGTCTACAGTTTAAAGTTCTATTGAAATTATGTCTACAGTTTAAAGTTCTATTGTAAGTACGTCTACAGTTTAAAGTTCTATTGCAATTATGTCTACAGTTTAAAGTTCTATTGAAATTAAGTCTACAGTCCCTTTAAAGTTACATTGTAATTAGGTCTACAGTTTAAAGTTCCATTGTAATTACGTCTACAGTTTAAAGTTCCATTGTAATTACGTCTACAGTTTAAAGTTCCATTGTAATTACGTCTACAGTTTAAAGTTCCATTGTGATTACGTCTACAGTTTGAAGTTCCATTGTAATTACGTCTACAGTTTAAAGTTCTATTGGAATTACGTCTACAGTTTAAAGTTCTATTGAAATTATGTCTACAGTTTGAAGTTCTATTGAAATTACATGTACAGTTTAATGTTCTATTGTAATTACGTCTACAGTTTAAAGTTCTATTGAAATTATGTCTACAGTTTAAATTTCTATTGTAATTACGTCTACAGTTTAAAGTTCCATTGTAATTACGTCTACAGTTTAAAGTTCCATTGTAATTACGTCTACAGTTTAAAGTTTTATTGTAATTACGTCTACAGTTTAAAGTTCTATTGGAATTATGTCTACAGTTTAAAGTTCTATTGTAATTACGTCTACAGTTTAAAGTTCTATTGTAATTACGCCTACAGTTTAAAGTTCTGTTGAAATTATGTCTACAGTTTAAAGTTCTATTGTAATTACTTCTACAGTCTCTTTAAAGTTCTATTGAAATTATGCCTACAGTTTAAAGTTCTATTGAAATTACGCCTACAGTTTAAAGTTCTATTGAAATTATGTCTACAGTTTAAGGTTCTATTGAAATTACGTCTACAGTCCCTTTAAAGTTCTATTGAAATTATGCCTACAGTTTAAAATTCTATTGAAATTACGCCTACAGTCCCTTTAAAGTTCTATTTTAGTTGATAAAGAAACAGGTGAGGAAGGAGGAACGAGAAAGCAGAAGGGAAAGAAGAGCAGAAAATCAACAAAGAGAAGAAAGAGAGAGTAGGAAGGAGAAGGAAGGAAGAGGAGGACTAGAACTGGGAAGGAGCAAACAGGAACCCATAGATATTGATTTAGGTAACTAGGAATACATGGAGCTTCGCGCCCCCTCTTTGGAAATTTTTATAATTGATTTACATTATAATCGATCTACATTATAAAACATCTTATTTATCAATGTGAACATAATTGAATTTAAAAAAGCTATAATATATATAAAGCTAAAATGTTGAATTTTTGTTAACAAATCTAAAATCTAAATCTAAATTCAACTGTTATGTTTAATGTAGCGCTGAAGAAATAAAATTACATTACAATAATTTTATCATTTTCAGAAGACGTACAATCAATATCCCCCAACCTTTGTATTTTATCAAATTCTGAAAATATTATACATTCATGGGGTCCGTCCTAGATAACGATTTTCGGAACCCCCCCCCCCCCTCCTATCAATTTTGTACATGACTTTTTCAACAATTTTCAATTAAATTAGTATTTATTTAGAGTTAGGTTAGGTTAATACACTTTCTGGGCCGAGCGCTGCGGCTAGGACAGTCTAGGGGGCCGAGCGCTGCGGCCACAGGTTAGGTTAAGTTATGATACTTTATGGGCCGAGCGCTGCGGCTAGGACAGGCTAGGGGGCCGAGCGCTGCGGCCACATGTTTTACATTTAATTGAAAATTGTTGAAAAAGTCATGTACAAAATTGATAGGAGGGGGGGGCCTGGGGGGGTCCAAAAATCGTTCTCTAGGAAATTACCCATTCATGAAATATACTGACCCTCTCGACTCTTAACCTAATTTCCCATCATATGTTAAGAATTTTTATTTTTTTGACATTTTCAAGGTAGTAGTGTTTATTTAATTACCCGTTTTTGGGGGAAAAAATTATATTTTATTTTGAACCCTCTCTGGATCTAAAAAAACTCTACTAATTTACTTCAAAATCGTGACGACAGGACACACATTTAAATTCACAATTTTTTTTGTAACTAGAGATATTTTCTTTAGAGTCTGCTGTTAACAGCACAATCCAGAAAACACGTGATAAAGAGGGACTAGACCCATTGGTGAAGCAAATGTTGACGGAATGCGCCAGGTAGGCCGCCATTTTGAATTTTATCCAAAAAGCAGGTTTTTTATATATCATCTCTTACATTTCATGTCTAAGAAGATACAAATTACTTATTGAGGCTGTAAGTGTAATTTCAAATATAGCAATGTCCGATTCACAACGCTTTGTCTGATCAAGCATGAATTGCATATTAATGTTTATAATTTTAAAAACTGATTATTTTCAAATGTGACTTCTTTAAAAAATTACTTGCGCATTTCTACTACAGTAATGCATATGAGAATTATAAGAAATAACCACTTTGGCACGACAATATCTTTTACATTATTGATCAGATAAAGGTTGAAAGGGTACTGTTGTAAAACATCTTTGCTTGAATCACTTATTTTTACGTTTACAGTCCCTTTAAACCATAGAATCTATTTAGATATAACCTGGATAATAACGATGATGATCCTCTCTCCGAAGCTGTAGTTGAAGAAATTCGCCATGCTGATGCCATGGATATAATCAGGTAACATGGATATAATCAGGTAACATGGATATAATCAGGTTATCATCAGGTTACTACATATTTGTATTTACCAATCCTATGCAGTTAACATGGATATAATCAGGTTACTACATATTTGTATTTACCAATCCTATGCAGTTAACATAGATATAATCAGGTTACTACATATTTGTATATACCAATCCTATTCAGTTAACATGGATATTATCAGGTTACTACATATTTGTATATACCAATCCTATGCAGTTAACATAGATATTATCAGGTTACTACATATTTGTATATACCAATCCTATGCAGTTAACATAGATATTATCAGATTACTACATATTTGTATATACCAATCCTATGCAGTTAACATGGATATTATCAGGTTACTACATATTTGTATATACCAATCCTATGCAGTTAACATGGATATAATCAGGTTACTACATATTTGTATATACCAATCCTATGCAGGTAACATGGATATTATCAGGTTACTACATATTTGTATATACCAATCCTATGCAGTTAACATAGATATAATCAGGTTACTACATATTTGTATATACCAATCCTATGCAGTTAACATAGATATAATCAGGTTACTACATATTTGTATATACCAATCCTATGCAGTTAACATGGATATTATCAGGTTACTACATATTTGTATATACCAATCCTATGCAGTTAACATGGATATTATCAGGTTACTACATATTTGTATATACCAATCCTATGCAGGTAACATGGATATTATCAGGTTACTACATATTTGTATATACCAATCTTATGCAGGTAACATGGATATTATCAGGTTACTACATATTTGTATATACCAATCCTATGCAGGTAACATGGATAAAATCGATTTGCATGCTTTTCCTAAATCTTGATTAATTTATTTTAAATTTAGAGAACGAAGTTTAAATGCATCCCCGCTCATATCTCCAGTAGATACTCCACATAGATCTCCTGCCCCTCCTTCCAGGTAACCCTGATCTTCAAAACCTACAGAATTACAGCCAATATGTAAAGATTATTTATCTATGTATATAAAGTTGTAATCTCTGTCTATCCGTCTGTCTGTTTGTTTGTCCGATTATAACCCGGGAGCCCCTGGACCGATTTGCCTCAAATTTTGTTTGGGGAAGTCGGGAGAGCCACAGGAATGTCCTCAGCTCAGTTTTGAGATTCTAAGTTGAGTTTTATTGGGGAAAATAGCTGAAATCGTAATTAACGACTACGCGCGGGTAATCGGCCGGACTAACTATAGACAACTTTGGCTTCCCAAGCTAGTCCTAAATAAAACTGAAAGTTTCCAAAAATGACAAATACTTAAATTTTTTAAAAACAAATAATTAAGACTAAGGAAATCTTTCTTAAAAAATCGCGACCAATGTTTAAAGGGACTGTAAGCGTAAGTGCTAAGTAACCCTCTATGCAAAGATGACAATGCCCGATTTACAACGATACCCTTATAAGCTTTGCCTGATCAAGTATGAATTAGATATCAATATTTTTATTTCTTTAAACTATTTACTTTTATTGGCGGTTTTTCTGTGAAAATGACTTGCACATTTCTTATTTGTAAGAAGCAATATTGACAGAAATAAACATTTTTGAGTCAGAAAAACAACGGTATTTACGACATTTTTTTATCAGAGTTTCATGGTGCCGTTGTAAATCGGGAATTGCCAACTTTGCATGGAGGGTCAAATTAGGCTTACTGTCCCTTTAACACTATTGCTCTAGGTGTTACCGTGAACTAACTGGCGCTGATAAAAACCGAACCTGTACACCGGATGGAGAAAGACAGCTGATTCCCACGCCGGATCCTAGAACTCCTGGACTGTACAGTGTGTCCTCCTTGAAACATGATGGATCAGTGAACACTACTCTTCTTCGACCCCCGGCCAATCATCTACCTATCCAGGTAATGGAATAACAAACAAGTCTAACCTTGAGAACCCCGACATAAAGAATATCCGACCTAATTATCGAGTAGTTTTATAGAAAATATATCGAGTAGTTTTATAGAAAATATATCGAGTAGTTTTAATACTCCACACAAATCAAATCCACTCTCCAAATTGTTAATTTCAAACCCAAGTCCACCTACCTGCAGATCACTTCTGTATGCCGAGTCCATTAGCGCCTAATCCAATCAGGGTTTAGTTATGTGTTTGTTGTCTATTCTGAACCAATAGAAATTGCTTATCGGTAACATATATCATCTTTCTATCTATCTCATTATCCAATCAGAGTTATGAATCTTTTAATCGGCATTATCAGTAAATGGAAATATTTACTTCTTCTGAAACTATAGTGAGATCAACCCACGGGGATAGATCATTTTCCTCCTAAAAACTTTTTTTTATCTTTACAAAATGATTTCACAATTTTAGTTTATCATATTTCTTAAATCAAATAAGTAAAATCCGCAAAAAAATTAGTTTTTATTGTATTAAGAAAAAATTGAACCATTAAAACCGAAATTTAATATCTAAAACTATTTCAACAAAACCATTGAGGAATTCATTTTTAAATAGATATCTTCGAGTATATTTTGTACCAACAATTAAAGTATAGTATTTTAGCATCAACAAACAATAAGATAGAAAAATTATTTAACCTTTATAAAAAAACAATACTGTTAGAAAAAAGATCCATTGAATTTTCTAAACTTGAAATGTTTAAATTATCTGATGTCCACAAACATAATGCTTCTACTTCTATGTATGAATATATAAAAGAAAAACTTCCTTCGTCTTTTAATGGAATGTTTGCTCCATTTGTAGACCCGAATAGGACACAAGGTTTTTAATTGGTAGTAAGAAACAAAAACCTTAACCTTTTCAAAAAATATTTCTTAAGAGAATTAGGAATTTTAAATATTAAATGTTCATTATCAGTATTTAATTTAAAACGTTAATGAAAGTATATCTGGTTTCTAAATATAAGAAATTTAAATTTAAAAACAGGAACTGCTAGAAAGTTAATTAATTAATTAATTAAAAAATAAATTAGTTTTCCATTTATATTTTTTAAAAAAATTAAGATTTCTGGCTCCTGGGCCCCTAGAGCAAGCCAGGAGGAATCTCCGACCTCCTCCAAGGTTTTCCTGACCTCCGAACGAGAGGAGGAGGTCACAAAAGGTCATAATTCAAGCCGAGGACCTCCTCCAGATTCTCCGGCTCCGATAGAGAAGGTTCCAGTGATGCCAGTAATAGGAAAATATTAATAGTTTTTATCATATGTCCAGACAATCTGATCAGAATACAACCCTTGTACAGTGAGACCCATGAAACTATGGAATAGAAAGACGACCGTTAGAATTTATCTATGATTTGAAACTGTCCAATGAGCATGAAAAACACAACAATTGTGGAGTGTACACAGACCTATTTCTCTAAATAAGCTGGTATTAAAGCAGCTTAAGCAGAATTTTATGAAACAGAATAAAGAACACAAAATATTTTTTAAAATATAATCTTCCTATTCCAGAGTTTTATTAGTCTCTCTGTATTAAATAAAATTTTGTTCATTTTCTCTTCTTTAGATTAATTTTTACGTAATTTCAAGTGATCCACCATTCACTACAGTATTCTTTCCATTTCCTAGCTTGTCTCTCTTGCGACTTTCTATATCAATAAGAATATTTATTTTTAGCAACGACAAGGCTATAACTGAAAAAGGAAAGTACTACTTGAAATTAAAAGTCGACAGTCTCTAAGTTGTGTCCGATGCATGTACAAAATGTCGTCTATGAGAATTGAATTTGATATTTTTTGTCGTTTTTCTCACTTGAATGGTTTAACCTATTGATATTTAATTTACAGTGTTCATAGTTGGTTATATTCTGCTGGGAGCTGGAATATTTTCAGCTTGGGAGAATTGGAGCTTTCTAGAAGGAGCTTACTTCTCATTTATCACTCTTACTACAATAGGTATACTTCTCATTTATCACTCTTACTACCATAGGTATACTTCTCATTTATCACTCTTACTACCATAGGTATACTTCTCATTTTTAATCTTGAATACTGATCTCGATATCCAATGTGGACACTTATAATTTTGATGATCAAAGCTTGATTCATAAGTATAAAGTTATCTCTGGAACTATCACGGGACATCAAAGTTGAATTAAATTTATCTGTAGATCTGGAGATCAATGGTTGATCCCGAGGTTGACAGATCAAAAGTTCTGGCTTCTGAGCTGGGAACTTTAGAATGGTGGATATCAGGATTAATGCTTAATCCTCTCTTTTTGCTAATCTCGAGAATAACATAATCTCAAGATTAATTATTTAGGTCAACAAATTTGATTCTAGGACGCCAGATTTGTTCGTTTTCTTGACTGAAAGGGCCTTCACTTAATTTCTCAAACATTTGTTTATTAATACATAAGTTAAAATTAGATAAAAAAGAATCTCAAACGTATTATAACATATTTTTCTTTACCGATCAATTTACTAAATGGCCGATAACAAATTCTTTATTTGTTAGAAATTGCGGAGGTCTCTCATTAGATAAAATTTATTTTCAAGGCTGTCATCAATGGTCATTGCAATTTACGAACTATATTCCTGCACTCTCATTGGAGAAAACAATGTACGGATATCCAAAGAGAGAGAAAAAGAGTAGATTAAGGACTAAAATTAAAAGTTTTCACAATTAAGCAGTCGGGATTAAAGGTTATCCATTCTAAAGCTCCAAGAGCTGGGAACTTATGAATGGTGGATATCAGGAGTAATGCTTGATTCACTCTTTTTCTTAATCTCGATATTAAATAATGCTTGTTCTCCTCTTGTTATTAATCTCCAGAATAATTAACCGATCGGGATTAAGAATATCACATTCTAAAGTTTTCAGCTCTACCTACCATTCAAAAGTTCCAAGCTCAGCTCAGTTTTTATATTTTCAGGTTTCGGGGACTTTGTTCCAGGGGATGCAGTACTGAATGCCGCAACTCAAGACGGACAGTACAAACTTATTCTTGCCTGCCTGTACGTTTTAGTCGGTACAGTACATCGTTTATAATTCAATTATGCTGTTTTTTTCCAAATCGAACTTTTCCTCTTAAATTATAACGTTTAAAACTTTGTTTAACGATACACATAGAAATTAATCATTGTCATTTTTCCGTGTACTCAAAATTTTAATTTTGTTCAGGACTTGCCGTGATTTCAATGACAATAAACCTGCTTCAAGAAGAGGTTATAGATATGGTTGTTAACCTAGCCAAGGATCTAGGGATTATTGACGACGACGATGATGAAGACGACGACTAGAAATAAATTTCTAAATCATGTCAATTTCGCGCATTTCCCTGTTTCGTGTTTGCTTTTAATAAAGACAACAATGTTCATTTGTACCCAGTGTTACAACATTAACTTTCTTTTCTTTGCTCAAATTTTCTTAAGAAAGTTAGATGATTTGCTGTTATTATTGTGTTTTTAAAAGTTTAAAAGTTTTCTGGAATTCTTGCACATTTTAAGAAATAATAAATCGATTCCACACAAAAAATGCCACATAAAAGAATCCATGTGAATAAACATAATTTATAAAAAGCTATTCACATCAATGTCAAATTTAGGAATTTATCTATTAATGTATTTTGCTTTGTTATTATAAAGTAAAGAAAATAAATTTTATAAAACTATTTTCAAAGGTCTTACGTATATAGGATATTTTAATTGAAAATCAATTTATTGAATAAAGAGGTCTCTGAAGTATGTAAATTACACAATTTCTGTGTTCCCTGCTTTAACAACGGGAAACTGGGGTGCGGCGAGGCGCGAAAAAATAATATCTTGCTCAGGATTTAGAATGCTTTGCATTATTGAATTAGATGCTAGCGCTTGCAAATTTAACAATTTATTAAACCTTTTTAAAATCTAAATATTTATTTTAAATCCGACCATATATTTATATATATATATATATATATATATATAAGAGACCTACACAATTTCTTTGCGTTTCATACATAGCGTCCCATATCATATTATATTATCTCCAAGCTTTAACGCTAAAATAAACATATAATATTCCAAAACATAGCAATTTCTGCAAGAAAATTCTTATATTAACCTCATTCAAATTTTCATAATGATTTATTCTTCTTAAATTAGTCCTAGAATTATAATTTAAACCCATTGACAATCTAATATGATATGGGACACCCTGTATAAACTTACTATCTGAAACTCAAGAACCAATTTGGTCTTTTATATGACATGGCTCTTTCGGAAGGTTGGAAAAATTCGGGATATCCATACTTGATAGAATGTTTCTCGTTTCTCTTTAAGTGTCGTGCGTGAAAAATCTTGACGAGCTTTTCTTCAATGCTGTTCAGTACACGGCAGGTGCTCCACAATCTAATATAGTTCAATTATATTAACCACGTTTAAATCGCTTCTTTTAAGGAGCAGATGAAGATAAGACGTCATTGTTGAAAATTAGACAAAATTTTTAATTAACACTGATATAAAAAAATTTATTCGAGACAAATTGAATGATTTTAAGACAAAGGATGAGCCTTTGCCACAAACTCAAATTCTCTAATCCCTATATTTTTTGCAACCCTATGCCGTAGACCTTACATATTTTAAACTATGAATTCTGGTAGATCAAATAATCTAAGTTTGAAATATCAAAGGTTTTCACCATCAAGTTGCTAAGATATAAGGATTAGAAAATTTGAATTTGTGTCAAAGACTCAAGTTCTTTGATTGAAATTAGGCGAAACTTATAATTTTCAGATCTGAGGATGTTTCGACCAATCTAAAAGAACACAGATCAAATTTAATTTTAATTCTGCTTTATTTTAAGATATTGAAAATAGACGGTAACAAATAAGAAAGAAAACAAAATTATTAACGGAATTAGATTGACTTGGTTTTTTTTTTACTTTTTTTTCGTCCGTAAAGGTTTCCCCCACCACCACTTTATAAACATACATCTAAACAGCTTGTTTTTAACCTTTGTGACAGAAGCAATCTCAAAGAATAATAATTGTCTTAAAACTTTTTTTTAAAAGTGAATATTTGCAAATTATCTTTTTTCCATCTCATAATCTGAGTTCGTTTCCCTCATGTCCCTTTGACAACCCAAATTTTTATTTGTTTATTTTCTTGTGATTTAACAAAAAAAAAATTATAATTTTTTTTATCGATTTTGATGGTTATTATATCGTTAGAACTGACGAGGGTCAACCCAAACCGAAATATATTTTCAATAAATGTGGAACTAACATCAACTTTTTTACTCTACAGAGGTTTGGTCCATCACCATCACCGAAATTTAAAATCCTCAAATCAGTTTCACTCCAAGGAAATCTATTCATTACCTTTATATGTGTGTGGGTGGATTCCTCCCCGAGATCAGGTTACTCGTCTTGTCGCTAGTTCAGGTTCTGAGCGGAAAACACAAAAATTTTTATTATATTTGATAAACATATTTTGGCTAGCTGCGGAAACATCCAAAAAATCATTTATTTTTATTTTCAAAATTAGCCGAAGTATGATTGAAGGATGGACAAGGATTGGACGATCAAGAAGAAAGAATGAAAAACAAGAAATATAGAAGTCTCAAAATGTTTCCATCTGATATCACATTGAAATTTAAAAGTATTGTAAAATTTAATTAAAATAATTAAAGTTAAAAATGTATTGTAAACTGCAATTAAAAGTGGTTAAGGATATTATACTATTGTTGTTGAAAGTCCTTGTGTGACAAAATTCTTGCTGGATTGTTATTTATTAAACCGTGAAGGTCTAAACCTCAACCATAGACCTATGAGTGTCGGCTAAAACATTATCTTCCTCTGGGTTTAAAGAAAATGTTGATGTATTACTATATTGCAAGTCTAACTTTCGTCTTTCTTTACCACACTTTATGGGCCCCACTGCACACTTTATGGGTCCCACCCCACTGCACACTATATGGGTCCCACTACACACTATATGGGCCCCACTACACACTATATGGGCCCCACTGCACACTNTGCCCTCCATACAGAAATGACAATGGCCGATTAGCAACAGTACCCTTAAAATCTGTGTCTGATCAAGTATGAATTATTAATTTTTAATTTTGAAAATTTTTTTAATTGTGGTTTCTACAAAAGAGCCTTTTGCATTTAAGCTATAGTAAAACATATAGGAATTATCTGAATTAAACACTTTAAACCCTGAAACCCTGCAATATATCTGCCACATTATTATTGATCAGATCGGGTTTCCCCATGAACTAATTGATAAATTTTCCGTTGATTTTAAAAGTAAAATATGCCGACACAAATTTGACAAAACTTGGATTTTATAATGAAGTTTTAACTGGATCACATCTACATATAATCTGTGTTAATACAAGAACATACCTTGATATATTTAAATCTAAAATTTGTCAACTTCCATGTTTATTGGAACACCCTAAACACCATGAAGGGCCGTATTCTTCCCTCAAAATAAATGTTCTGTCTAAAAGAAAACTCCATTTCTAAATAATCATTTTAATGTATTCCAAGAACACTCAATAGGCTAAAAATTATGAAAAATGAACAAATCTATATATAAATTTGGCTTGTCTGTCTGTTTTTTTTGTATCCAGGTAAACGTCAAAACGGCTGAACCAATCGGGCCCAATTTTTTTGTGGGACATCACGTGACCACAGGGAAGGTTAATTTGTGAATGATAAAAATTTTAAAAATGTGTTATAAAGGTTTTTAATTTTGTAAAAAAATTTTAATTCTTGAAAATCCGCGAATTGTTTTTAAAAATCCGCAAAAATTTTTTCTTCTTTGTTTTAAAATGTAAACAAAAAGAACATGTTCACAATTTAAATAGAAGATGGGCGCGAAGCGCCGTAAAAGCCTAGTATTTATATAGTTAATTTTATTTCTATTGTCGTCTCAAAAAATGTAGTAAATACAGGGATATTATTTCCATTTCTATCACTGAATGTTAGAAATGGGCTAAATCTGCAAAGTTCTCTTTTTCAAGAGTATATTACTTTAAAAATCCAAGACGAGTCGAACAAAATTACACCAAATATTTATAAAAAATGGCTAAAACTATATATTGAAACAATAAATGTCAATTTTAAACTAATAATAAGGTAATAATACGTAACAAAACAAGATTATTTGATAAGGTAAACTATAATAGAAAATAAAAGCAAACTGTTATTTTATAATTTAAAAATCATTACAACAATTTGAGAAATCAAGATATTAATATCAATTATTCTTACAATTTAGATTTAACTAGAAATGCGGGAAAAAGTTCGTTTAAACTTGAAAATAAAGTTTTTGTTTTGAATTGCGGATTACACTCAAAAACGGGAAAGTGGGTTTGTCTCGAAAAAGCGACAATGTTTTAAATTCAGGATATGTTCGAAAATGGAAAACCTAACATTGTCTTGAAAACGGTCGAGAGATTTATTATAAAAAGAACTCCTATTATAATTTTAATTTTTTTTAAAAAGTTTAAAATTGGGAATTGTTGTCCTCGTCATGGTTAACAAAATGTTGGTTATAGTTTTTACTATCGACTTTTACTCTGGATATGGGCGGGGATCCCAAAACCCAGTCTTTCAATTTGTGCCCCTTTCTAACACTAGTGTTAAAAATGGGCCGAGTGTTAGTTTTGGAACTAATTTCCCCTGGAATAATTACTTAATTTTTGCAGTAATCCCCAGTAATCCAACCAATTAGGATTAAGGAGACCTATTCCTGAAACATGAAAATCATTTGGTTCCTTTACTCCGGGTTGCTGAGTAACCCCTGCCATGGTTGGATAACCCCGTAGGAAAACGGAAGCTGAACTAGAAACGTGTTAATTGAATCAGTGTTGATGTTCTTATTCATTACAGGGATATATATATATTATATAGCCATTTCTGTAAATATATATCCATTTCAATATATATATACATCTTCCATTTTATTTATTATATCTTTCAATTAATTTGATATATCTTTCATTTCATTTATATTATGTATCTTCCATTTCTTTGATTAAATATTTCGTTTATTTATTATATCATCCATTTTATTTATTATATCTTTCATCTGATTTCATTATATCTTCCATTTCATTTTATATATATTCCATATTATTTAGGACATTTTTCAATTAATTTAATATATCTTCCATTTTATTTATAATATCTTTCATCTCATTTAATATATCTTCCATTTTATTTTTCATATCTTTCATCTCATTTAATATATTTTCCATTTTATTTTTCATATATTTCATCTCATTTAATATATCTTTCATTTTATTAATATATCTTCCATTTAATTGTTTTGTTCTTTTTTTCAAGCTCTTTCTTATTCCTCTAATAACCGAGAAAATCTTTCATTCTATTTTTTTTCAATAATTCTTTGCTTACAAATTCTTTTTTTAAACACAAAACATTTTAACCAATTCTATTTTTTACATTCTAAGAAAACTTGTAAATTAAATACTAAATATATTTTTAAAGCCTCCCAACTCTTTTTCAGAAGATGTTGAGGTTGCTGTGCCTATTGACCGTTCTGTTGTCCGTTCTCGAGACTGCTCTTGCGGACGGTTACGGTGGAGGTCACGGAGGACATGGAGGTCATGGAGGTCACTCTGGTATTGGGACCGCGTGTATAGTCAAGGAAACTGTTCATGAAATATTCAATCAATAAATAAATAAATTAAATAATCAATTAATAAATAAATTAATTTATCAACTAATAAATCAACTAATTAATCAATAAATTAATCAATTAATAAATGAATTTAAGTTGATGACTTGATTATTTAGTGAATCAGCTTTGTTTTTAATTATTTAATTTATTATTGTAAAGTTTGTACATCTGTACAATGTTCTGTACATGCATGAACACTTTACACTGTACAGGGCTCCTACTGCCAATGCCACTACTGTAAGTGTGAGAAAGGGCATGTGCATTGCTCTGGATATGGGTCCAGTGGAGGGGGTTACGGTAATAATAATAATAATAACAAAATACTAATATAATATAAATAATATCTATAATGTACTGCAGGGAAGAAGTACTGCTATGGAGGTACAGAAGGAGAGTACTGTCATTGTGATTACTGTAAATGTAAACATGGATTCGGGCAGTCCGGCTACGGCGGATGCAAAGGGCATTAAATTATGGCGGTTATTTTATGTAAACGGCGGAGTTTAAGGTTCATTCCACGTAAATTACAGTAAAAAAAACTTTTTTCGGTTTATTTACGTTTAAAAGTTTGAAATCATACGAAATGTAATTATTTGAATTTAATTTTTACAAAAAAAAGACTGAACCTTAATTTTAGGTTAAATTAATTATCCTAGACTGTGTAAATTTTAGATCTGTAAAACACAATTTGTACGTTTTAATTCCTCAAATAGATACTTTACTGCAGTCATATGTTATATTTTATACATTTTTTAGCTTTGTTAAGTTTTTTCTATAATAAATGTGATAAATATATATTTTTTTATATGTTATACATATAATGCTTATTTTAAAATAAATATAGTTCTTAGTTACAATTGATATTTAATTGTTTTTTTAAAGTTTTCTGTGATAGTTTTACTATTGACATTAAAAATGTATTTATTTTTATTAAAAAGTATTACCAAAGTGCAAATTTTATTATTTAATAATCTCCTACTGAAAATGAACATCCCACTGTGATTTTTCTTAATAATGTGTTTTTGTAAATATTTCGAAAATTCCATCTTATTTTAAAATGTCGCAAAATCAGATTATGTTCATTGAAAGTTTTTATTTCTGTCAATTCATTGGTAACTAGCTAGTCCAGAACATTTGACAAATTAGACACGAGATTTGGAAAGAATGGACACAATAAAAAGGTGAAGGGTCCTGACTGTCCAGTTTCNGGGGGGGGGGGAGAAGTCGAGATGTAACGGACGTTATAATAGGAAGAGGGGGAGGGGTGTTGCATAATAACCATTTCGATTAAATCCATAATACTAAACTTTAAGTGTCCATCTTCTATTTTAGTAACAATTTTTTAGATTATAACTGTTGCTTTCCATGTCGCCATTTTTCATCAGTCGTACACTACAACTTTACAAGAAGCAAACATTTCCGCGGATTTTCTGTGTAGAAATTGTTGCAATTTAAAAAATTATAAATGTCTTAATTTTTTTCGACTTGAAATGAGATATTGAGATATCCATGTTTATTTCTTTGAAAATTGCTCATTTTCAACTGTAGGATCTCTGTGAAATGAATCGTGCATTCTACTGCAAAAACAATGGAGAAAATTGTCAGAATTCAACACTTTTTACGCTTCCATATTATGCAGATAAAGGTGTATCGAGGGTTCTAATGTGAATCGACAATACATCTCTTTAAATGAAAGGTCATTCGAATTTACGATGTTCTCTTAAAGATTTCGTTTTATTTAGTTTTTATTTTGTTTAATTCTCCTTTTTTTCCATGTTTTTAGTTTTATTATTTTGAAGCGCAAGGGATGGCGTAAAATTTGGGTTGGGAGTACTTATTTTCAATATAGGAGTAAGGAGCCTGATAAATTACTCAAAACTTGTATTCACGAG
>NW_019396355.1:127958-147370 GCF_000591075.1 Eurytemora carolleeae | reverse complement strand
CCCCCCCCCTCTGCCCACCTTCTCAACTTTGCCTGGCAACTAAAGAGCCCGACCACTAGGGTTAATAGGTATTCTTTAAATAGAAACATAAAAATAGTAAACGGCGTCAGTATAAAACGGGGGAGAGGGGGGAGGGAGGTCACAGTACCCTCCAGCCCTCTCAACATGAAGCTGGTAACAATTCTTTTTATAATTATAAGTTGTTCTTTCAAAAAATTTATTTTTAATTTTCTTCTCATTTGACTGTAGATGTAATTTCAAGTGACCCTCCATGCAAAGATAGCAATACAACGGTATCCTAGAAATCTAAATATAATCAGAAATAATTTCTTCATGGTTTCCTATAAACAAGAAATGTGCAATCACTTTTGCAGGGAAACCACAAATGGAAATAAACAGTTTAAAGAAACAAAATAAAGGATATCTAATTCGAACTTAATCAGACAAATGTTTATAGGATACCGTTGTAAAATCAAGCATTGTCATCTTTGCATGGAGGCCGTTACTTGAAATTGCGCTTTCAATCCCTTTAAACAAGGAAAGACAATGAGCAATTCCAAATTGCATCATAAAAATGACAATTCCTAGACATTTTTTTTTCAAAGCAGAACTATGAACAAATATTTTTAAAGATAATATTCTTGTTTGAGCTTTTTTCATTGTACAGTGCAGATATATTGATATTAGGGATTCATTTAATTTTGGCAAAGTTTCATGGTTTAAGCTATGATTATTTTAGCTTTGATTAAATATATGCTTTCATTGTTTTAGATTGGATTGCGAATATATGATTTTAGGGTTTAAGCTTTAATTTGGAATAAATGGTTTCAGCGTTTATTCTTTGATTTTGGATATTTGGTTTCAGGGTTTAAGCTTGGATTAGGAATAAATGGTTTCAGCGTTTATTCTTTGATTTTGAATATTGGTTTCAGGGTTTAAGCTTCCTGTAACTACATCCGGTTTCAGGGTGTCAATTTTGATGATGAATTCATGGTTTTAGGGTTTAAGCTTTGATAGAAAATATCTGGTTCCAGGTTTTTTACATTAATCTATAATTTCAGGTTTTATTGTTAGCTCTGCCCCTGTTAGCAGCTGGTCACCCCAGGCCAGATCAATGCCGGATCCTGGATGCTATTCCGTTCTTCCGAACCCCAGCTCGGAGCTCCAACCAGGCCAGAGAGATCGAGATCCTCACAGAGTTCGCCAGGTTCTCCCAGTCCCAGGTCCCCGTCATGCTCAGGCAGTTCTCCAGCTACAAGAGGATGCTGAACCAGGAGGTTGAGGCCGTCCTCAGGAGTATTCAACCCAGAGAGAGCAGAGCTAGACTCTTCAGAGAATCTTTGGCTGATGAAGAATTTTACGATGATGCTGATGCTCGAGCACTAACAACCACCATTGCTGCAGAAACAACTACTGAAGCTGAGACTGAAGCTCCCACTGAGGCGCCCACTGAGGCTCCCACTGACGCACCAACTGAGCCTACAACTGAAGCAGCTACTGAAGCCGCAACTGAAGCTGCTACTGAAGCTACTACTGACGAAACCACTGCAGCTGCTACCAATGCTCCGGGAGATACAACCACTGAAGCATCAAAGGATGATATTGAGAAATCAATTGAAGAAGCCATTGATTCTATTGTCAAGGCAATCAAGGACACGTTTGAGGGATTCAAGGATAAACCCCTCTCCATCCAGAACTTGTCTTCCATTGGCTCCGGGGTCCTGAAGGGCATTAGGAACCTTCTCTCTAGCTTCGGAATTGATCTTCCTTCTGAACTCCCCGACCTCCCAGAAATCAGTCCACCTCCGATTGGAGACTGGAGTCTGGCTGACTGGCCTCTTGTTTGCCAGGCTATCTGGTGGCCCAAGGATGAAGAGCATTGCAAGCAGGTTCGTTGCGCCGCCTGCTCTACTCCTATTCTCGCTGCTGCCCGTGTTTGCCAGAAGACAGAAGGACATGCTGACTTTGTTTGCATGAGAGATGTTCTTGGAGAGGGTGCCTGCAACTACTGTATTGGTGACTATATCCAGTAGATCTAAAAGCTGAATCAGAATGAATGATTGAATGATGATTGATTGGACAAGTATAAATGTGATATACATACAATTTTGGAAACTAAATGTAAGAACGATATGCCAGTAAATTATAATGTTTGAATTCTTCGATTTAACATATTATGTAAATTTAAATTTTTCTATGGTATTTTGACAACAGATATGTAATTAAATAATAAAAATTAAAGATTTGAAGATTATTTTTTATATAAATTTATGAAATACAGAAGTAGAGAACGCAAATTTTAAGGAATACGTTATTTATTTTGTCCTCTAAATTGCTTTTCGGTTACATACTCCAATTTAGACTTATGGAAAGGGACAAATGCAATATGACTACAGATACGCCTTTGTGACCACGTAGCTCCTCTAGTGTTGATTTTTCGGCCAAGGTTGATGAAAACAAATTTATTTGGTTGCTTAAAATATGTACATGCTCCTAACTTAATAACATAAAAAATGCAAAATTTTCGCGAAACGATGTATGCTTTTCACTGGAAACACTAATAACAATCAACTATAGTAAATAACGTTTGCCAGGCCCTATGTAGAGGTCCTGGTTAAACGTCCAGCGAGTCTAGAGTCCATTTTTACCCATTAAATGTAGTTTTTCCATAAGTGCTACAGGAAAACAGTGGATTAAGAAAAACGGCATTATAAGAATACTTAAGTGTATATGATGTTAATACAAAGCCAATAGTTTAACTAGGCACTTTTTAAATCACTAATTTAGTGAAATGGGTCTGTTTGAACTGCACAATTGCTGTGTATCATGCTCATTGGACTTTTAAAAGTTATAACTTGATTTTAACAGTCGTTTTCATATTTTAGAGTTTTCTGGTTATCACTGGTTAGTGTATAATGTATATTGTACATTTCTTGAGGCATGGATATTCAATATGAGATCAAACAAGGGCAGCAAATATTCCGATATACACATTGTCTAAACATGTATTATCATTAACAAGCTTTGTGATTTATTCTGTTAGTTCACAAAATGTGGATATTATATAGGATTTCCATTATATGCGAAAAAAAGAAAAACTTGAAAAATGGATCAAAGACGCTGTCGAAGAAATCAAAAAAAAATTGTTAGTGACTATAGAAACAGAATGTTCAGTAACTTTTTGATTGAACAGCAAAGTTTTCATGTAAGCATGATCAATTATTATATATTAGCTTTTTCTGCTATTTTGAATATGAATTGTTCCTTTAAAAGTACAAAATTGTTCAAGTTTACATGAAAAAGATGATTGCGGCTCCTTAAAAATGAAAATACATGTGAGTAAATCATCTACAAAATGTTTTAACGCGATTTTGTTTCTTCATTTAAAAAGATATTTTGCAGCAAACTGCTCCGTATTATTCCCATTAGTCTAAATCTTCTTTTAAAATCAGAAAATATGATGGAGCAAAATGGAGCAGACTTGAGCTTCCGAAAATTATTGGAGGACCATGGAGCGAATCTCATAAACAAGATGGAGTCCATAGAACTCAGTAAAAAAGGGGGAAAAAACCTGTAAAACAAGAATTAAAATGTTTTATTCTAATTTGAAAATAGTGCAAAAGGACTGTCGTGATTTCAATTAATATTTCATTTAAAAGGCATGAGGTAGATCCGATTCAAAACGGTGTTAAACCTTATAGATTGGATGAGTAATGTAAAATTTTCTATCTAAAAAATGTTTAATTTTCACAAGATCCTTCATTGGATATTTTTTATAGCAGAAATACGCCAAATCATCCAAATCTTTTAAGGGTACCGTTGTAGATCGGACATGTCATTGCCTTAACGAATAATTGATAAAGATAATTTAATAATAAATCAGAATTTTTAAATTAATTTCAGTGGAAAAAGTGATAGAGGAACTTATCAGCGAGAAAATTGTTGAGGTATTTAAATAAAATTAGATTGTGGGAAAAATTGTTGAAATTTTTGAAGTTTTCAATGGAAGTATTTTTTTAAGTCAGAAATAAAACAATGAAGCATTAATCTCTATAGCTAATGCAGACCTATACTGTTTAATTTAATTGCTCTTAGATATCCGATATTTGACACATATTCTCCAGAGATGCAATGCCTTAAAATAAAGAATCAACAATTTATGCCAAAATATCAAAATATCAAATGTCAAACGTTTATAAGTATCATATAATATATAAATTAATTTAACTTTTTGAAGTTTTGGATATACATAACAAATTTTTACGATGCTCACATTTAAAAGATTAACGATACTTCACAAAAAATTCATATACAGTGAAACCCTTAATAACGAATACATAGGAAGAATTTATCAAATGTCGTCTTGACATTTTTAAAATGAGTTTTATAATTCTTCACTTTTTCAAATTCATAGTTAATTCTGAACAAATTTTGTCTAATTTTTTTTTGATGCATATTAAGATGAAGGACAGCTTAACAGTGGGTTAGTGTTTCAAAAAACCAGAAATGCTTAATAACTTTTTTATTAATAAAGCTGCATGACTTAAGTTTATATATTTAAAAAGCCCTTGAAAAATGGATGTAACAACATGTGCTACATGTTAATAATTGTCAAATTTGAAATAATTATTTTTAAACATTTTTCGATGCACTTTTTTAACTTTTTTAAAATCCTCCGTTGAACCCTAACCATTAAAGTTAGAGTTCTAATATTTTTTTGGCTGCGGTTAGATTCAGTTGTTTAATGGGGAGACGGTTTAAATCATTAAAAACGCGTGGGGAGTTAAAACTATTCGGTACTTAATACATAATACTCAAATAAGACCCTTTAGGTCGGATTCCTCCGGATATCAAAGCTTGATCTCAATATTTTGTAAAAAGTATTTTTTTCAAGTTTATCCATTATAGGAACAGAGAAAGGGTAAATATAAAAATTCGAATATTCATATATTAGTTTTAGGTTTATTTACCAACAAAATATTTATTATACATATATGAATTGTGTAGTTTATATTTGTTCAAAAAATTTTGTAAATATAGAGTTTACAAAAATATGCAAAATTAGGCAAAAATAGGCAACATGAGCATTTGTTTTGGTTTCATTTAAAAGCGCTTTTATTTAAGTTTGTAGCGTGTGTTTCTTGTTTATTGATTTTGATGGTTATATTTTAATAACAGAAAAATTTTGCATTGATTTTTAGCGAGACAAAATTTTAGATTTTATAATATTTTTTTTTTACAGTTTTAGTAAACTTGTTCTCTGAAAACCGGTTTCAACTAACCCGTTGTATGCTCAAGATTGGCACGTTTACTCCGAAACTTGTGGACGTTAGGAAAGCTTATTTATAAAAAAAACACTCATTGAATCCCGCTAATTCAAAAATTTATATATCAAATTAAGAACCATTTTTTAAAGGAATAATAATTTTTTCGATTACAGGGTTACCCGTAAGAAGAAGGAAATAATATTAACAGCGACCTGCAGACCTTTTGAAATATTACGATCTGAGGGTTCAATTTAGACTTCAGCAATTCTGAAATAAAATTACCCATAAAGGATGCGACCTCAGAGATGACTTCACGTAACTTATTCAGTCTCTTGTTGTTGTTCAGGGTGCACCGCAGTTGTCAATTTGTTCATGCAAAATCGTTTGATTTACAAAAACATATTTTACTGAACTCTTGTATTTAAAGAGTTCCTATTATTCATTAAAGTCTGTAACTCTGTACAACAAAACTGTTTTCAAAAACTGAATGAAATCTGTATGAAGTCGTCTCAGGGTTAACAGCTTTATATATATTGTTTTGGTACATGATAAAACAATGTAATACAAATCAGAGATGACTAATTAAGTACCTCATCACGACTGAAATCAATTATATAAGATCTGATTACTCGTCTTAAACTCATATTTTATAAATTTATGTATCTTTAAGTCTGAAGTCGTAAAGACAGTTCAATTTTTGTTTCAAACAATGAAAACTGCGATCAAAAATTTCAAAAATTTCAAAACTAATTATTATCAAAAGTAAAAGTTTGAAATATGTCAAAGGTTTACATAGCAGCAGGTTGTAAAGATACTTACGAGGGATGAGAAAAATGAAGTTTGTGGCAAATACTCTGTTCCTTTTATCTTTGTATCTATGTTGTTCCCTAGATACAGGGTTAACCACACTTCAGAGACGACTGCACGGAATTTACTCTAGTCTTTTCTGTAAACATGATTATATCTTTGCCAAATGTTTTAGTATTCCATTAAAATCCAAAATTTAGGAAGAACCCCGAGTTTGACCTTCATATCTTATAAATACTTAATGAGTTTCATGTCGTCATTACATTCTCATCATTTGTATCTCCCCACCATGGTACCCAGTGCATGTCCAAAAAAAGCTTTAAATTTAGATGGAAACTGGAGTGTATTTTAGAGGTAAACAATTCAGGAACTCAAAAAAATTGTTTAAAGAAAACTTATTTTTTCACACAAATTCTGATTTTTAAACCTTTTACATACTTGCCACCAGAGCTCGTAGACCTTTGATATTTTAAACTATAAATTCCGGCAGATCAAATATACGTTGTTTGAAATATCAAAGGTTAACACCATCAGGTTGTAGAGATATAGGGATTTTTAGTTATCTGAAGCAAAATTTTCGTATTTTCTCTCATCGCTTTCATATTAATTAAAAATACCCAAAAAATGGTCAAGATCGAAAATCAAATAAAATTAAAAACAAAATAAAAATGTCATCAATAAAATATGAAAAATTTGTATGCACTTGAAAAGCAATTTTTTGCATGACCTAAAAAAACTTGTTAAACATAAAAGTTTTATCCATAAAGAATAAAAAAATTTAAAATTCTTAGATTTTCCAGGGGCTTTGAATACCCAAAAACTTTAATGTTTAAAAACATATAAAACCGATTCCTTAACTTGTAATTGACAATGATCAGGACAGTATTCAAGGAAGAAGAGGAGATCTTCTCTACACAATACAATTCATCCTAGATAAGCAGGTCTATTCAAATTTCATAGAAAAAAAAAATTCGAAATGAAGAGAAGGTTTTGGAAAATTTGTATCCGAATCCAGGTTCCAACGAAAACATCCAGGGTTTGCAACAATGGATGAGACTGTAAAGACAACCTGAAACTCTTCAAAGATGTTTCCAGGGTTAAATAAGGTATTCTGTCAAGGATATGTAGTCTTTATCTAGTTTTCAGGGTTAAATATGGTATTCTGCCAAGGATATGTAGTCTTTATCTTGTTTCCATGGGTTAAATAAGGTATTCTGCCAAGGATATACAGTCTTTATCTAGTTTCCAGGGTTAAATAAGGTATTCTGCCAAGAATATGCAGTGTTTATCTCCTTTCCAGGGTTAAATAAGGTATTCTGCCAAGAATATGCAGTCTTTATCTAGTTTCCAGGGTTAAATAAGGTATTCTGTCAAGGATATGCAGTCTTTATCTAGTTTCCAGGGTTAAACATGGTATTCTGCCAAGGATATGCAGTCTTATCTAGTTTCCAGGGTTAAATATGGTATTCTGCCAAGAATATACAGTCTTTATCTAGCTTCCAGGATTAAATAAGGTAGTCTGCCAAGAATTTGCAGTGTTTATCTCCTTTCCAGGGTAAAATAAGGTAGTCTGCCAAGAATATGCAGTCTTTATCTAGCTTCCAGGGTTAAATAAGGTATTCTGCCAAGGATATGCAGTCTTTATCTCCTTTCCAGGGTTAAATAAGGTATTCTGACAAGAATATACAGTCTTTATCTAGTTTCCAGGGTTAAATAAGGTATTCTGCCAAGGATATACAGTCTTTATCTAGTTTCCAGGGTTAAATAAGGTATTCTGTCAAGAATATGCAGTCTTTATCTAGTTTCCAGGGTTAAATAAGGTATTCTGCCAAGGATATGCAGTGTTTATCTAGTTGGCAGGGTTAAATATAGTATTCTGTCAAAAATATGTAGTCTTTATCTAGTTTCCAGGGTTAAATAAGGTATTCTGCCAAGGATATGCAGTCTTTATCTAGTTTCCAGGGTTAAATATAGTCTGCCAAGGATATGTAGTCTTTATCTAGTTTTCAGGGTTAAATATGGTATTCTGCCAAGGATATGTAGTCTTTATCTTGTTTCCATGGGTTAAATAAGGTATTCTGCCAAGGATATACAGTCTTTATCTAGTTTCCAGGGTTAAATAAGGTATTCTGCCAAGAATATGCAGTCTTTATCTCCTTTCCAGGGTTAAATATGGTATTCTGTCAAGGATATACAGTGTTTATCTAGTTGCCAGGGTTAAATATGGTATTCTGCCAAGGATATGCAGTCTTTATCTCCTTTCCAGGATTAAATAAGGTATTCTGTCAAGGATATGCAGTGTTTATCTCCTTTCCAGGGTTAAATAAGGTATTCTGCCAAGGATATACAGTCTTTATCTCCTTTCCAGGGTTAAATAAGGTATTCTGCCAAGGATATACAGTCTTAATTGCGCTTTTTTAATGATTAGGAAAAGAAAGAAATTTTACCAGTAGCTGCAGCTGGAATCCATAAATATCAGGAAATTCTGTACAGTCGTCTCTAAGTCGCATCCTATTTTAGAAACCCTTTATTAAGAAATATTGAGTCTAAAACTCAAATCTTAATTGAAACCTAATGAAGGAATGATAAACCCTAAATGTGCTCAGGATGGTGAAATCAAGTTTCAGCATAAAAAGCAAAAATTAGGGGTTTAACAAATTTTGTTTTAGTAAAATAAGTTAATAAATCAAGAAGAAATATTCATGCACTTTTTCCAGATCCGAACTCGGACCTATTTTTTGACTGAAGGATATTCTAGTTGACGTTTAAAAAATGGATTCTAGCAACCAAAGCAAGAGTATGCAACCCAACAAGTTTAAAAATGGATCCTATCAACCAAAGCAAGAGTATGCAACCCAACAAGTTTAAAAATGGATCCTAGCAACCAAAGCAAGAGTATGCAACCCAACAAGTTTAAAAATGGATACTAGCAACCAAAGCAAGAGTATGCAACCCAACAAGTTTAAAAATGAATTCTAGCAACCAAAGCAAGAGTATGCAACCCAACAAGTTTAAAAATGGATCCTAGCAACCAAAGCAAGAGTATGCAACCCTACAAGTTTAAAAATGGATCCTAGCAACCAAAGCAAGAGTATGCAACCCAACAAGTTTGCTTACAGCGCCCGTCGTAGCAGTAATTTCGCAAAAATATAATTTCCTTTTTTTGACATATAAAAATCTTTAAAAAATGCATTCGGATTTCCGCAAAAATATGATATTTTAAGAAAAGTAACAAGATTGAATTTTTAGAAAGGTTATAATGGTGTTCCTGGTGATTCGGGTTTGGTGTTCCATTGTACTGTTCCGGAACTACAGGTATCTATGAAGACGACTTTTTTATTTAAGTTTTGATTGTTAACAAATTAAACAACTTGAAAAGTAATCAAAGATAAGCTTATCTTGACTTCCATGTTTATATATATATCCGTGCTGTTTAACAGCTTGATATAAATTTACATTGAAGTCGAAAGTCGTGTTCGTTGTATTGATATATGCGACTACGACTGTAGTTTATTTATGTTTTCAGGATTTGCTGAGTATAATGAAAGAAGTTGAAATAAAGATGAAAACATTAGCAGAACTTTAAACTTCGTTGTATTAGGACTCAGTCCTTGTAATTTCTATGGACCCTCTATATAAACAGCCCAATTCACAACAGTATCTTTGAAACCTGGCCAACATCTGTTAATTCTGTTTATTTCTCTAAAAAGGCAAAAAGCGCAAGTCACTTTAGTAGAGATACCACCACAAATGCAAAGAATCAGTTTTTAAAAACAAAAACATGAATATCTAATTAATACTTGATTTGACAAAGATTTAAAGGGTAACGATGTAAGAATTCAGGGATTTAGCCTATAAACCACAATAGTTTTGTCACCCATACAAATGATGAGTAGATTAATTAATGACCCAAAAATCTAAAAATATAAAAATAAGAATGTTTAAATTGGTATTTAACATTAAATTCCGTCCTAAAATGTTGCATGTAATGAATTGGCCTTGAAAACAAAACTTCCAGTTTCAAGGAACCAAAACTTAGAAAAAAGTCTATCAAAGTCGAGCTATATAGTAAAACAAGACGTTCATAAATATGCCTGCAACTATTGATATTAAGTATCATCCTTTGTGGGTAACCCTGCAACTATTGATATTAAGTATCATCCTTTGTGGGTAACCCTGCAACTACTGATATTAAGTATCATTCTTTTTGTGGGTAACCCTGAAACTACTGATATTAAGATCATTCTTTTTGTGGGTAACCCTGCAACTACTGATATTAAGTATCATCCTTTGTGGGTAACCTTGCAACTACTGATGTTAAGTATCATTCTTTTTGTGGGTAACCCTGCAACTACTGATATTAAGTATCATACTTTGTGGGTAACCCTGCAACTACTGATATTAAGTATCATTCTTTTTGTGGGTAACCCTGAAACTACTGATATTAAGTATCATCCTTTGTGGGTAACCCTGCAACTACTGATATTAAGTATCATCCTTTGTGGGTAACCCTGCAACTACTGATATTAAGTATCATCCTTTGTGGGTAACCCTGCAACTACTGATATTAAGTATCATCCTTTGTGGGTAACCCTGCAACTATTGATATTAAGTATCATTCTTTGTGGGTAACCCTGCAACTACTGATATTAAGTATCATCCTTTGTGGGTAACCCTGCAACTAATATTAAGTATCATTCTTTTTGTGGGTAACCCTGCAACTACTGATATTAAGTATCATCCTTTGTGGGTAACCCTGCAACTACTGATATTAAGTATTCAACATCCACTGAACGCGTTCAGTGGATGTTGAAGTTTTTATTTTATATCCATGTTTAAAATAAGAAAATGGAGTTTGAGATAAAACCCTGTTAAAAATACAAAGCGAGACCCATAAAACTGTGAAATAATAAGACGACATTTAAGCAATACTTTGTGTATTTGATATTGTAATATTTTGAAATTTAACGCTAAACGAAATAATTATAATAACAATATAAATAATAATATTGTTCATAGTTCTACCAGTTTGTCGCTTGAAAATAAGCTTATTAAGCACAATTTCTACAGTCTCTGTTTTATGTCAGTTAATTAGTGGGGTTTAGTGGAGAGTGAATTCTTTACAGTCATAACTTGAGTCTAAAGGTAGTCTTTCTATTCTCTAGTGTAATGGGTCTCATCTGTCTGTCATGAAAGTGAAACACAAAAATCATTTACAATGGTAATAATATTTTTTTGACAAAAAAAAACAATAAAACACATTTGATCACAGAAAATACAGGTCTTCACAGCTAAACAAACAAATGCAGTGCTCAGGATCCGGATCCTCCCTGGACCCGGGTCTGAATCCAAGCGCCAAAATATCAATTAAAAAAAACAAAACAAAAAAACATTTTTATTGATGAAAACAAATCTCTGAACAGTTGACTGTTGAAAAAAAAAGTAATTAAAGAGAAGCTTTATTTCTTTTTTGTGCATCCATGATCTGTTTAAAAGCGTCTTTATTATATAAATCGCTACCACCGTAATAAAATCTTGATTTTAGATTAGCAATTAAACAAATTTTCATTAAAGACAAGAATACTGGCTTCTGAGTCTAAAACTAAAGAATTTAAGTTATAGGTTAAAAGTTCTGTAAAATAATGAGTTGCTACTTAAATATTAAACTTTCTCAATTTAACCCTACAAATTTGAATTTCCCGGGAAAAGTCTGAACCAATCAGAGAAAAGGATTTACGAAGAGATATTAGGTAACCATCGCTAAACAGCTGTTTTTTTTTATTTTAAATTATTTACGTAACCGAAAACTAAACATATTTCCAGTTACAACCGTTTTTTGGGTTTACGTGCAAACCTGATTGGTTGTTACATGTCAACTAACAAGCTAATCCTAACCTCAGTTTACAGTTGGAAAATATGAGATTAGAATAAGAGTAAGAAAGAAGAAGAAGATGAGAGAAGGAAGAATTGAAGAGGATTGGATTTCCAGAGATCTGATCACAGTCGAAAACTAAACATATTTCCAGTTACAACCGTTTTTTGGGTTTACGTGCAAACATTAATTAATCTAAAACGTGAAATTTATTCAATCAAGGTTTTCACTTTTAAATATATCGTAAAGTTGGATGTCGCTTTCTCAGCTGAATTATGATTGATTGGTACACAAATTAGGAAATGCGGGATTTCAAGATTTTAACCCTGGGTTTTAATTTTAACTCGTTGATTTTGGCGAGTTAAATATTTAAACTCAGGGTTAAAATTCAGGTTAAAATTAAGTCAGAAGTAGAATTTAAGCTGAAGCTTAACATTTAAGTCGTAACTTTTCGTTCTTTAGTTTTAGACTCTGATTGGTTGTTACATCTCAACTAACCACAAACTAATCCTAACCTCAGTTTACAGCTGGAAAATATGAGATTAGAATAAGAGTAAGAAATAAGAAGAAGATGAGAGAAGGAAGTATTGAAGAGGATTGGATTTCCAGAGATCTGATCACAGGGATAGCATTCCTTCTCCAGTTTACGTCCCAGCTCAGCTCTCTAAACTTCTCTAGCTCAGATCTAGACAAAAAATTTGAATTAACAGGACTTACTACTCACTAAAGTACTACCCTAAGGTGCAAGGGGCAGAGCCCCCCTTGCAAAGGAAAATTTTTGAGATTTATAAATATTATGGAGCGTTTGGTTGCCCTAAAAACAGGGAATAGGAATAAAGGGAAAGGAAATGGCGCTGGTCTGGCATTAGAAAGCCGGTCGCACTACTTTGCAGACGAGTTCGGACACACACACATGACGTTTCCGCCCCCTGCCTTAAAAGGTCAACTTCAAGGTCACCCCTGATTTTTTGCGATTTTTTCCCTTCCCTTCCCCCTTTTTCCCTTCTCTCTTGCCCCTTTTCCCTTCCCTTTTGCCCCTTTACCCTTCCCTCTTCCCTTTACCCTTCCCTCTTCCACTTTTCCTTTCCCTTTTTCCTTTTCCCCTTCCCATCCCCCTTTTTTCATTTATTCATTTTTCATTTTCAAACAGAACTAGATACACCGTCCCTGCTGTTGATTGAAATAATCTTTTATATATTTCGTGGTTGGGAATTTAAGTGACCCTGACCCGCCATGTATTGAGTGGCATGTCCGATTTACAACAGTAACGTTGTATAATCAGCAATGAATGGTGAGATCTATCCCTTTCAAAAACTGGTTATTATTGTGCCTTCTATCTAAAATGGTTCAAGTAGAGGCATTATTGTTGTTATTTGTTATCTATGTAAGGGTATAAAAGGTACTATAATCAATCAAAAATGCTACTTTCTTTTTTTTTTAATGGAGGGTACTTTTAAGTAGAGATTACGGAGATTACAAAGCTAAACTTTCATCTAATAATAATCTCTCAAAAGCTATCAAATAATGATCATAAAAAACGTGCAATGGGGGAAATAATTTCGGCTTTATAATGCATTGGGGGGAGGGGGGGAATACCTGTATTTATCATGTTTAGGAGAAGAATTCTCTGGGAACCCTTTAAACCAGTCTACCAGTATACTACTCAACCCGGAGCTATTCTCGAATAGTTCTCCGTTTTCTCCGTCTTTAACCAGCTCGCCTAAGAAAATTCAAAAATTCAATCCAGAGTGAGCTTTTGATGTAACTGATTTAAATCGATTTGGAGTTCAGCTGATCTTTCATTAGTCAAAACTTCGCAAATTGAACAAATGAGACAACATTATGAAAATAAAAATTAAAATCGGTTCTACCAATAAAAATTTTTACAGTTTAGAAAATATTTCTTTTTTCAATTTTGATATTTTTTCCTTTTCTTGTGGTCATTTTATTAGTAAATAAAATTTCTTTTATCAGAGATCATCTTTATTTTATTTTATTTTTTTCCAGATATTTTTCTTTTTGAAGATCAAAAGCTTTTCTAAAAATGTTCCATGAAAATGTTCGATTAAAATATTGTTTTATTGAATAAAAAACAAGATTTGAAACCTATTCCTAATTTACCTATAGCTTTAAATTTAAAGACTGTAGTAGGTGAACCCCAACCAAACATATCCATTATCCATACCTACCTACCTGTAGCTTTAAATTTCAAGGCTGCAGTAGGTAACCCACAAACCAACATATCCCTACCTACCTACCTATAGCTTTAAACTTCAAGGTTGCAGTAGGTAACCCACAAACCAACATATCCCTACCTACCTACCTACCTATAGCTTTAAACTTCAAGGTTGCAGTAGGTAATCTACAGTCAAACATATCCCTACCTACTTACCTACCTATAGATTTAAACTTAAAGGCTGCAGTAGGTAACCCACAACCAAACATATCCCTACCTAACTACCTATAGCTTTAAACTTAAAGGCTGCAGTAGGTAAACCACAACCAAACATATCCCTACCTTCCTACCTATAGCTTTAAACTTTAAGGCTGCAGTAAGTAAACCACAACCAAACATATCCCTACCTACCTACCTATAGCTTTAAACTTCAAGGCTGCAGTAGGTAACGCACAAACCAACATATCCCTACCTACCTACCTATAGCTTTAAACTTTAAGGCTGCAGTAGGTAATCTACAGTCAAACATATCCCTACCTACTTACCTACCTATAGATTTAAACTTAAAGGCTGCAGTAGGTAACCCACAACCAAACATATCCCTACCTAACTACCTATAGCTTTAAACTTAAAGGCTGCAGTAGGTAAACCACAACCAAACATATCCCTACCTTCCTATAGCTTTAAACTTCAAGGCTGCAGTAGGTAAACCACAACCAAACATATCCCTACCTTCCTACCTATAGCTTTAAACTTTAAGGCTGCAGTAGGTAAACCACAACCAAACATATCCTAACCTACCTACCTACCTATAGCTTTAAACTTCAAGGCTGCAGTAGGTAAACCACAACCAAACATATCAACTACTTTCATCGGAAGGTCTAAACCTAAACAACAGAATGTATGAATGATTGAATGAAAAAATTTCAACTAATAAACAAAAAAGGAAAAAAGAAAAAACATAATACGTGTATATTTAGTGCAATAATGAAGTGATTTCCGAAAAGGTTCTTTTCTAAAAAAAATGATGAATGTATCAATAAATGATGGAAGCAGTAAACTAATATTTGAATGAATAGGTACATGAAAGGATGAATTAAAGAATGTTTGAATGAATGAGTGGATTAAAGAAAGGATGAGAGAATAAATGAATGAATAACTACCTGAAGATGAAGAGTGTAAGGATACCCCTATATCTGCTGAGGCTAGGAGTAGAGGATAGTCCTCAGCCTCGAGCCAAGGTGTCAGAACCTTGATTTTCTTCAGATTTAGATCAGATATCTTCTTCATATAATATTCCTGATACCAAACCAAACTTTGAAACTTTCCCCCCCTAAATTTTTAGCATGCCTCTCCGCTCCCATATTGATGGTAACCCCCCCCCCCCCCAGAAAGGTCATATTTTGGGAAAGGGGGGAGATCAGATCACTCTCCACTATAAGAATACAATAGCTTTGGTCAGTGCAATGAAGATTACTGCAATACGTACCGAAGACTTGGTTGAGGTTGAGATATTTTCTATATATATTATATTATTCCTTCTACCACACAAAACTTAAAACTATCCTAATCTAAATTTTTAAAATAACCTCAAACCTCCATAATGCACAGTAAAAAACATCATGTTCCACTGCCCCCCCCCCCACCACTTAAAAGCATCAGGATGGGGGATATGAACACTTCTGGTTTGCTTTCCTTCAGTTCTCCTTTTCCTGTGATGATACAGATTAGACGAGGAAGCTTGTCTCCGTCATCACTAAATTTCAAATTATTATCCATTTATTTAAAGTAGTAATCTATTTGTTTGTTTGTATGTCCGACCATTACTCTTGAACCTCTTGACCGATTTGCCTCAAATTTTTATTGGGAAGCTCGGGAGAACCACGGGAATGTTCTTAGATTGTTTTTGAGGTTCTACGTTGAGTAGGTAGACTTTCGTAGGGAAAACTAGCGAAAATCTTAATTAACGACCAAGCGCGGGTAAACGGCGGGAGTAACTATAAAATGAAGATCTGATGTGGTGACACTTCATGAATGAAACTCCTGGATTTAAAAGTACGAAGCTTATCTCTATCTCATTAAAAGTTTCAACATCTAGAAATTTCCCCCCCCCCCCGTTTTGTTCTAAAAAGTTGAAAAAGCAAACATTATTATCATTCTGTTCATATTAACATTCTGGGAAAATCATAAGGAAAATCTTATCAAAAAGTAGGCAGCAATTGACTTAAAAAATTAGACAAATTTTTCTAAATTCTGTTTTTAATTTTCACTTTAATGCTGTTAGATTCTCTCCAGTACCTAGCTTCATATTCCTGTAGTGCTGAAAGAAGTATGGAGAAATCCTCGTCCTGTGTCCAGGAAGTGGAACTAACCAACAATCCTGGTGGAACAAAGGAATTGAGTCTTTGTGACAAACTCAAATTTTCGAATCCCTATATCTTTGCAATCTGGTGGTGTTAAAATTTCAAATTTAGATATTTTAATCTAACAGAATTTATAGTTTGAAATATATAAGGTCTTCGACTTAGGATGCAACGATATAAGGATGCTATCTTTCGTATTTTTGACAAAAAAAAAACTTTTAAAACCTATAATTTAATATCTTATTGCATTCAATCAATTAATGATTAATTTACCAGGTCTGTAGTTTCTAAGGGTAACTTCTCCTTCTATTTCCTCCGTGAACTGAGTAGATTTATCCGTCCCTCCTCGCAACTCAGGATACGTGACTCCCAACCTTTATAGATACATGGATATCCAATATCCGTCCGTCTCTAAACTTAGGATACATGCCTTCCAATCTATGTAGATTGTAGATATATGGATATCCGTCTTTTCTTTTTATTCAGGATACATAGCTCCCATGCTACATTGCTACATATATATACATGGATATCCGTCATTGCTATCAGCTTAGGATATATAACTCCCAGCCTATATGGAAACATGGATACATGGATAAATGAATATCCCCCCTACTTTTCACTTAGGATATATTACTCCTAACCACATGGATACATGGATACATGAATATCCCCCCCTCCTTTTCACTTAGAATATATTACTCCTAACCTATAAAGATACATGGATACATGGAAACATGAATATTCCCCCCTCCTTTTCACTAAGGATATATTACTCCCAACCTATATGGAAACATGGATACATAGATACATGAGTATCCCCCCCTCCTTTTCACTTAGGATATATTACTCCTAACCTATATGGATACATGGATACATGGATACATGAATATCCCCCCCTCCTTTCACTTAGGATATATTACTCTAACCTATATGGATACATGGATACATGGATACACGGATGCATGCCCAGGTCCTCTAAAATCAGGATAAATTACTTCCAACCTACATCGATGCATATATCTCTGTCATTATAATCTAAATCAGAAAGTTGCAACATTTAACTCGGATCGTAAACAACTCAAATTAATTCCGAACAAATCATTCAGTTCTTAAAAAAAATAGTCATCGATAATTTTTCGACTCATTTGTATAAAGTTGATATTTAATAATATTTTTTTTGTTCATGATCTGTGACTGACTTTTGAAAACATTTATTCCTGTTTCGAGGATTTTGATAATGAAAACGACATTTTCATATTTTCCAGGAATGTTCGAAAATCCAACGCCAGCAAAATATTATTTAAAAAACAAAATCAAAAGAATTATGAAATATTAACTAAATATGAATGCGTCGAAAAATGATCGATGACTATTGTTTGTAAAAACTGAATGATTTGTTTGGAATTAAATTGATTATTTTACGATCCAAGTTGAATGTTGAAAGTTAGCAACTTTCTGAATTTGTATGGACGCTACGTCCTTCGGTATAAGTCGTTTGTAACAATTTTCTCCTTATATACGCAACAGATGTAAGATTAGTAGCGATCAAAAGCGCTTATTTTTCGTCGCAAGCCTATACCCCTTTCATTTTTCGCAAACACCTTTAAATTAAAAATCTACCTCATTAATAGCTCATGCTTTTCTGCTATTGAAATTGGGCGGAATTTAGCAGGTGGTCTGAAAAAATATATTTTTAAGTGTTACCAATATTGAATTAAAACGACGACATAAATATTTTCTGAAAAACGTAATTATGCTGTGTTATCCAAACTTATAGCCTAGCTGGGAACCATTGAAGCTTTTGAGATAAGCCTGCTTATGGAATTCTAGCCTAACTGGGAACCATTGAAGTCTTTGAGATAAGCCTGCTTATGGAACTTTAGCCTAACTGGGAACCATTGAAGTCTTTGAGATTAGCCTGCTTATGGAACTCTAGCCTAGCTGGGAACCATTGAAGCTTTCATGTTGGAACTTTTTGTCCGAAAAAATTATCTACTTTTTATAATTAAGCGATGAACTACACCCCCCCGCTCCACTTTCCTCTCCAAGCAAATATTCATAACTTGGGGGGGGGGAGAAATAATGTTTAAAAGGGAAGAGGGGAGAATTTTCCAAGAATAAACATATGGAATGATAATTCGACTAAAAATGGTAACAATAATAATACCTGTGTAACACAGAATGCAGCTTCAGCGGTTTGACCAAATATTTTCTCAACAAAACCTGAAGTAAAATGTTTTAACTCGCATTTTTTATAAAAACCTAAGAAATGAAAATAAATATTTTTTTTTTCAGAGAAGAATCTTTTAAGCATTGAATTCATTATTTTTTTTTGGTGGATCACAGCTTTTTCGGAATCCATTTCTAATATTATCGAAAAGAAAGACCTGTTAGTTTAACAATAGGACTCGATTCACCGCTGGACATTGCTAGGATGGTGTGACTGTAGTTGTGGAAATCAATTATCAACCTTTATTCATCAAATAAATTGTTATCAATCAATCAATCAATCAATCATCAATTATCAATCTAGAATAATCAAATAAATGTTAACATTAGTCAATCATCTATCTAGATTTACCAAATCTACTTAACTATATATAATCAACTAATCAATAAATTAATCAATTAATCAATCAATCAATCAATCAATCAATCAATCAATATGTACCAAATACATTTAAAAAAATAACCAACCGATAAATGAATTTAAACTCATTTAAATCCATCATTTATTGTAGAAACAATCGATCCACGAGACAATCAATAAATCTATTAAACAATAAATAAATCCACCAAACAATAAATAAATAAACTAGACAATCAATAAAACAAACCAAAAATAAATAAATTAACCACACAATCAATAACAAATCAACCAACGACTAATCTAAAATCGTTCCCCTCTCCCCCCCCCCCCCAAA
>NW_019396355.1:70084-127819 GCF_000591075.1 Eurytemora carolleeae | reverse complement strand
ACAGACTCTACAATACATTATATTATAGGATACAGTTTAGCTTAGATACCAGGGGTATAGATAGTATTAGATACAGACTCTACAATACATTATATTATAGGATACAGTTTAGCTTAGAAACCAGGGGTAGAGAGGTTATAGATACAGACTCTACAATACATTATATTATAGGATACAGTTCAGCTTAGATACCAGGGATAGAGAGGTTAATAGATACAGACTCTACAATACATTATATTATAGGATACAGTTTAGCTTAGATACCAGAGGTAGAGAGGTTAATAGATACAAACTCTAGATTGCATAGAGGGTCACTTAAAATTACGCTTACAGTCCGTTTAAGAACTCACAAAAGTGTTTCAAACATACAGATATACAGACAATAGACATAGACATTAGACATACCTGTAGGATGGCTTTTATAAAATATTGAACTATCTTAGGAAGGAAGAGCAGAGAAGGAGGTTTCTTCATGTGTTTAATCCTTATACTGGAGTTAGAGAGAAGCTGGACAGGAGGTGAACTTCCAGCATATCCAACCAGATCAACCTGTACAATATATACATTTAACAGATGTACATAAATATTATGTACAGGAGAACTTCTAGCATATCCAACCATATCAACCTGTACAATAAACAGTAAACAGATGTACATAAATATCATGGTACAGGAGGAGAACTACTTGGGTATCCTAACAGATCAACCTGTACAATGAACAGTGAACACATGTACATAAATATCATGTACAGGAGGAGAACTACTTGGGTATCCAAACAGATCAACCTGTAAAATAAACAGTAAACAGTGTACATAAATATAATGTACAGGAGAACTTCCAGCATATCCAACCAAATCAACCTGTAAAATACACAGTAATCAGTGTACATAAATATCATGTACAGGAGGTAAACAGGAGCATATCCGACCAGATCAACCTTACAGTAAACAGTATACAGTCTATAAATAACATGTACAGGAGGTGAACTTCCAGCATATCCAACCAGATCAAATTCAAATATTTTTTTTAAGTTTAAAAAACGAAAATTGGGTTTAAAAAAGTGATGACATCAAATAATGTTTTTTATACACTAAATTTTGTTGATCTAAATTTAATAATAAACATAAAACATACAGTGAGAATCAGAAAACTCGGGGATAGGAAGGCGACTTTTAGACTTTAGTTATGACTTTAAATATTCCAAAGAACATGAGGCACAGCAATTGTGCAGTGTGAACAGACCCATTTTACCTAATAAGTGATTTAATAATCTACTTGTAATGCTATTTGCTTTGTAACAACATCAAAAGCACTTCAGTATTTCTTTAATGTCGTCTTCCCACTTTACAGTTTTCGGGTCATCGCTGTAGTTCCAGTACCTGGAAACCTGCTTCCGCTAAAGAAAGAGCATGATAACACATCCGGGGAGATCTACCAATATCCCCCAGTACAACCACTCCCACCCGCATTTTTATAGAAAATATCTGAAACAATTAAACTGATTAAAATTTGAACTTCTTACGTTTTATTAGTTTTATCTATATTTAATTTATGAATAAAATTGTCTGAATCTAAATAAAATTTTCCTTCTCTAAATAATTTCTCTTCCGAGTTGTAGAAATCTTCTTCGTTGAAATCAGGGAAGAAGAATTGTATCTCCTATCATAGAAAACATTTCTAGGACGGATAATGCACGGACAGCCGTAGTACATTTGAATTTCCGAGCCGGGTCAACCTTTCCGGTACCAGATTGTACTGTATCGCCCGGATATTGGGTAAATAAAGCAGACACTCAATAGGACTAGCCGGTGCAACAAGATTGACGCGGGCAGACTTTTGGTTGAATTTACTTTTACTAAAGGGTTAGGGTGCGTGAACTCTTTTTTATGGAATAATGAATCAAAACGGAAAAAAGCAGGTTTTGAAAAATTATAATTTTAAGATTATGAATAAAGTTTTCAAATTATCATTTGGCTGGAAACCCCCATAAAAATCTTTACTTCTCCATAATAAAATAATTTTCGATATTTTTTAATGAATTTCATGAATTTAAATGTAAAAAAATTATTCCAATATGGTTGTGCCAGATCGTTATCATTAGTTTGAATTAATATAACTGATCCGAAAAATCTAAAAAAACGTAAAAGACTAATTATTTAAAATATGAGAAAAATTTCGAATTAAAAACATTTCCAGTATAAGAATTGTGGATTATTAACGGCTACTTCTCTTCTATGTTGTTTATGTTATGATCCCAAGGGACATTAAAATGTTTATTTCCCTGGCTGGCATTTTCTGTTGAATCTGATCCATGAGATGAATTCCTTGTATCAGTTAAACCAAACCTTCCTCGGATACTTTCAGGAGATGAATACCTGAAACAACAAAATATTATTATAATATAGCATCCAGCAACCGGTAACCCCCCCCCCGGGATTATTTTCAAAATAAAAAAATACATCATTTCTGTGACAAGTTTACAATGTCTTAGGTTTCAGGGGTTTTAATTTCAACATTTTTAAATCATAAAAATATTGTCTATATGATCAACTCATCCATTCATTCAAAACAAATTTAAAAACCGATAACTAAATCAAAAATATGAATAAAAATTAAAAATCACAAATAAAAAAAAAATTCTTTTTATATTTCTTCCACAACTACATACACAAAATCCAAAGATTTCAAGGAATAACTACTTTCAGCATTTTTCACAAAAATTTTTTTTGTGGGGGGGGGGAATGGGACTTAAAAATTGCAAACCTATTACAAATATTTGTCTACGATATTTCGTTCATTTACCCCAAAAGGAAAATCAAATTTTAAAACGGATACACAGTTTTTTATAAATATTAAAAATGAAAGTGGAGTAAGTTTTACACTGTTTGAAAATTTAAACATATGCCAAAGTATTTGTTGTTAAACTTTAAACTAAAAAATTAGTTTAACCTTGCTTGAAAACTCTTTGTAGGACCCATTAGCTCTCTCCACGCTTTTATTGCATTCTCTTTACCTAGAAGTAAAAATAGAGGCCGAATTCAAAGAATTTGAGCCGCGGTTTTAATTTAAGCCGCGGCTTAATTATGGTTGGTTTCACTTAAAATTGTATCAAATGTTTCAAGATTTAAGCCGGCGCTTAATTTAAACCGGGTTTTGGCGGATTTAAGCCGCGACTTATATTCTTAAATTTGGTCTTAGGACTTTTTATTCCTGAGACAGGGTTTTATATTTTTTTAAACACCATTGCTTTCTAAGCTACAGTCTTGTCTAACCAATAAACCAATTTAAATAAAAACAATATTTATTACAAAAAAATCATTTTTCATGAAATAATGCTACCTTTTTCTGTAATTATTTCTTTTGTAAATATTGAAAACAAAGTTTCTTTCAAAAACAAAAAATATGCAATATCTGATATAAAGGGTTGTATAGGACAAAAAAAACATTTTATACAAAACAAATCATTATTTGTGATTTAATGTTACCTTTATTTAGTAAATACAAAAAAAAGTTTCCTTCAAAAAAAGTTTTAAAATCTCAAATACCTAACGTAGTCGCACAGGGTTGAATAGGACAAAAACATTTATTACACAAAAAACATTATAAAATAATGTTCCTTTTTGTGTAAATAAACAAGAAGTATAAAGGTCTACTTGAAAAAACATTATAAAACAATGTTCCCTTTTCTCTAAATAAACAAGAAGTATAAAGGTCTACTTGAAAAAAACATTATAAAATAATGTTCCTTTTTGTGTAAATAAACAAGAAGTATAAAGTTCTACTTGAAAAGAAAAAATGTTTAAGCTGCAATACCTAATATACAGGGTTGTATAGGACCAGAAGACATAAATGTGACCAATCTGTTGAAGAAAAACTTATTTCTGAACAACTAAATATCTCAATTAGGACTACAATAAGTATGTAAGTAAGTAAGTAATTATTTATTTATGAAATATAATAAAAACTACAAAATTAAGTGTTTTAGGAGAAAATATTTAAAACCTCCAAAAAAAGAGAGGTTGTGGGAATATTTCCCTCCAATTCTAAAACAATGAAAAATAAATAAAAGGAAAAGACTAAAAAGGAAAGTTAGATATTTATTATTTACATTACATTTAATATAACTGGATGGTGGATTGTTAGTTTTTTTTTCGACGATGAACTAACAACTTTAAGAAATAAAAAGTATAGATTTATTTGTTCAATATTGAAAAAATAAAATAGGCTCAATGGGTTGTGAATAAGATATAGGTTCTACTGAAAACAGGCATTTTTAAGCATCTTTTTAATTCGCACCGATTTTTCGCATCGTTTTTGTTTGATTATATCTTTTACTCTTTTTAATCTTTTTAGTCTTTTCTTTGTAAAATCGTCTTTGCTTTCTTCAATTCTTTTGCAAACATTGGTTCTGCTGATAAAAATCTTCTATTAAATGCTATTTAAAATTCGAAATAAGCTTGATAGTTGAAAGCTAGAAAAAGTGTCGTTTATTTTTATACCATCTTTTAGGGAAATTGTAAGGAGGAAGCAGTCCAATTTTAATAGATTTTACTCTGGGAATATAAAAATCATTTTTGTTTCTAAGATTTGCTTTTTTGTTATTTTTTTAAAATGTGAAATCATTTTTAAAAGTTGGGGGTAATTGATCTCCTTTAAATTGGAAAAAAAATATTTTATAACATTAAAAATTCCTAATTTTCTGAAGGAGAGTATGTTCAAAGCCCAAAAAGCTTCCGCTGTGTACTATAATATAATAAGATTAATATATTAATAAGATTAGCATTAATACTGATAATTAAATCAATTAATGACGGCGTATGTAATGAGTATGAAGTATATATTTTTCGAGAATTTCAAAAAATGCTCTATTAGCCCTAAAATTAAAATTGTTTGAAACAATTATTTTAGAGAAGGCTAGGGTGTGATGTTGGATAGGAAAACATGTATGTCTGAATATTTACATTATTTAAACTTAAATTGCCATCTTTACTTAAAGGAAGTGGGAAAAAATAAAAGACGCACGTGAAAGACAGAGATAAAAATAATCTTGAATCTTCTCAGCTGACTAATTCAGAAAATCCATCTTTTCCCCTTTTCAAGATTTACAAATATTCAACGCCAGCAGAAACAGAAAAATGTTCAATTAAAATTGAATTGAATTGAATATTTATTTTTGATTTAAGATATTTGAAGAGTTATTCCTGTGTTCTTTATAAAACAGTTCTGCCCTCGCTCTGTCTAACTAAATCAACCAATTAACAAAATTGTTAAAGGCAGTGTTTCGGATCCGTATCATTTTGATGCGGATCCGGATCCGCATCAAATAAAGTATATAAAGTATTCACAGAATCAAAAGTTACCGCGGATCCGCATCCGTGATGATGGATCCGGATCCTGACTCTGATACGGATCCGGATCCGAGGTAACTTTTGATTCTGTGAATACTTTATATATTTGAAATTTGCGCCTTGTGAGCATTTGCCGCTGAGTAATCCTGAAGTTAAAAATGTCGTCAGTACTATTATATAAATGTAAACATTAAATTATTAAAGATAATTTTGAAAAATTTTCGTCATGTAAATAATACATTTATGAACCATTTTGATTTATTTATTCCATGGTTTTGGTTAATTTTTGGCGCTACCCGGATCCATATCAACGTTTCCTGATACGGATCCGAAACGCTGGTTAAAGGGGATATCCACGTAAACGTAAAATCAAGTAAATTAAATATGATTATCAATATGAAGAATATTTTCGTTTTTCTCTTACATTTAATTGCATAATTTATTTTTGACTTTCTATTTTTGAGTATCATTGCAGTGGTAAAAAATTGATCTTATACATTTTTATGTCTATATTGTTCTTCAAAGAATCACTTTATATTAATACAGTTGCAAGATTTAAAAAAAGGCCCCCACCCCTCCCTGCTGCAAAAAAAATTCATTTGTGAATTGGAAAGCAAACAAACAAAAAAGAATTGAATTATTCAACGGTGTCTAATTTTTTTAAAATTATTAGCAAATCCAGCAATTTCTAAAATTAAAATAATATTGGTTAATCCCTGAATTTGTGTACTTCTAACAATAATAAACTGGTTCTCCAGGATCTTTTCATGAACTAAAAATAAAAATAAATAATAACATAAAATTTAAAAAATGTTAAGAAGAACATTTGAGGAAAATATGTTTTGCAAAAAGTAGGGTTATTTATTTTAATACATTGTTTTTCACGTCAAAAGTAAAGAAGAAAGAATCAAATTTAAAATTAAACTTCTAATTATCATAATCAAAATTATTTTTCTCATTTTGTAATATAGTAAAGGTTTTTATGGAAAAATACCTAATTTAAGATTTTGTGGATGCTGGGTAAGGTCAGGTTTAAGAATAGCTAACGTTAATTCAAGTCTTCCTGTACAAAAGATCATAATTTTTTATTAAAAAAAATAAAATAAGAAAATGTTTATTTTAAATCAAACTCATATTAAAGATTGTCATTAAACTTGAACCCTAGAACTAGTTAGTTTCTTGTAAAATTAGCCAAATGTCTGTCATTTTATTAATCATTTATTACTTTTCAATGTGTTTTGAGGCATTCAATGTTAGATTTAAATACTTATTTCAATCATGATTTATGAATAATAATAAACCAACGCTTTTTTAAACAAGTTAAAATTAATTTTAACACAGCGCGGCTTTGGAATATTTCTAGGGAAGGGGGGGGAGCCCCATTTCCATTTATCCCTAACAGAAAATATTTTCTTGTCAACTAAACAAAATTGGATTTTTAAAATCTGTTTAAAAAGTTGAATTTAAGATTAAAGAAGCTAGAGGGTATCCCTAGTATCGTTTCAATTTTTTCCAGGGGGATGTCTCCCTTTCAAACCCCTTCCCCCCCCCCCCCAAACAATAATTAAACCAACAAAATTTTACTAAAACTAATTTTTTTATCGTGGCTCACATAATTTCATTTATGTGATAGTATTTGCCAAAAGAAATAATAAATTATGGCAAAATCCAATTTGCCCCTCTCCATAAGCTGCTTGTTAAAGGGCATGTAAGCGTAATTTCAAGTGAAAAGATGACAATGCCCGATTCACAACTGTACCCTTAAAGCTTTGTCCGATCAAGTATGAATTAAATATTTATGTTTATAATCTTGAAAACTGATTTTTTTCAAATGTGGTTTCTATTCACAAGTGACTAGTACATTTCTACTGCAGGGAAACATATAGTAATTATCATAAAACACTTATAAACCTAGAGAACGGCAATAAATTCCACATTTTTGTGAATCGGGCATTGCCTTTAATGTGGAGTGTCACCTAAATATTCGCAGTCCCTTAAATCATTATCATTTTTTAAATACTTTTCTTGTCTTCAATTAACGCCAAATCGGCTAAACCGACATTTTGAGTGAGAACTCTCATGACACCAGGGAAGGTTTATTGATGATCAAATTCGAAAAATTAGCCTCAAACAAAATTTGATTTTTATTCATTTTTTAAAAATCCACGAAAATTTTTATTTGTTTTTGTTTTGCAATGTATACAAAGAGAAAATGTTTAGTTAAAATAGTTATTTAATTGATTAGTCATTGGAAAGGATAATTTGCTAGATCTTCAATAACTCAATTATTCTTACGCCTACCCTGATGTATATATAGTGTCTGTTATGCAATATGCATGTTACTTATTGATAAATATTCATAATTTGTATCGGTGTAAATGATACATTTATTAACACAAGTGTTTTATTAACAAGCTGAATGATATTTTGTTTTTCTTAATAAAAATAGATTTTTTTGTATTAGATATTTTAATTTGTCAACCTAAAACAGTGACAAAGTATGGAATACATAAATTGACAAGTTACTAAGACTTTTATTTTATAGATTCCAGTTTTCTAGTGACACGAGTCGAAATAAGGGCATTCATTTATGAATAATTAAAACTCCTTAGCACAAACTTAAATTTATAAACGAGATTAATTAACTACGTAAAGTTCCAGCTCAGTTTAAAACCTGGAAAAGAAGAGTAAGCTCTTCGAAGTAGATTCATGTTCATGATTTTAGTTGTCGATCTGTTCATGTTCATGATTTTAATTGTAGATCTGTTCATGTTCAGGTTCGGTAACATTTTCATCTGAAAGTTTAATTAAAGAATAAGCCTGCAACACTGCCAACACGTTTATTAAAAACTAGATTACAAGGATAATTAGATGATAAAGATAATTTTAAGAAAATAAAAACACGGAAGCCGTCTCTTAATACTCTCCACACTCAAATTATAGAAAAACAATATATTTTCAAAAATGTTCAAAAGTTGTTTGATCCAATGAATGTATACTCAATAAGAAAAATTACACCTCTACGTTTATCAAACTAAATGTTGAGAGTAGACTAAATAAAATCTTGTTAGAATTCGAAAAATGTTTTTATTTATCGATAAATAAACACATGTTTACATTGCGTGGAAAACTGGTTTTAATCCGGCGGTACAACAGTACAGCTTAACAATATTCGAGGGTAATAATAAATTTGGAGGGACATAGAATCAAGGGGGAAATAAATTCAAACAGATACAACAAATATAAATCAAACTATCTACATTTATCTTAACTAATTAAAATCCCTTACTTAAAATAATAAAACATATTTTAGATAAAATTGGATTCAACTTTTCAGGAACAAAGAAGGATTGGTGACGTATTCGAGATTTTAGATGGACCGGAGAAGGATCTGAGATGGATCGGAGAAGGATCTGAGAAGGATCTGAGATGGATCTGAGATGGACCGGAGAAGTATCTGAAATGGATCTGATATGGACCGGAGAAGGATCTGAGATGGATCGGAGATGGATCTGAGATGGATCTGAGATGGATCTGAGATGGATCGGAGAAGGATCTGAAATGGATCTGAAATGGATCTGAGATGGACCGGAGAAGTATCTGAAATGGATCTGATATGGACCGGAGAAGGGATTGCGATGGATCGGGGAAGGAAGTTTTCTGGAAAGTGGTTAAACTGTTCTAAACCAGGGGTACAAACTTTTAATAAGATACAAAGATATATTTTTTTCAGGCAATTATTACATTGTAAAAGATCGTATTTGCAATCTTTGTAAATTAACCAGTAAACATTGCATTTCTTTAGATGCGGAGAGATACAAGTAATACGTAATGAAAAAAAAAGATTTATTTCTTCAAAATATAATTTAAGTTTCGCTTGACAAAATTTATTTTGTCCTAAAATTATGGGTTTAAATTGAAATTTAGCTGGCTCATAATTTTGGTGGATCCACGAAAAAAATGTTTAAAAAATTGAACGATAAGCTTTCGTTTCTATTTATTTGTTTTTTGTTTATTGTTTGTACCCTCACCTAATTTGATTAAATAAATAAATTTAACTGGTTACAGCTCTCTCAATACTGTAACAACATATTTACTAAAATAATTCGAATAAAAGTATATAACAGTTCGCTCCTAAATGTGAATGAAAAGGAACGACAGCAATAGTTTTTAAACGATCCAACCATTAATAAAAAAAAAGATTGCAACTTTTGTGTGGATATTGTTAACCTTGAATGCTTGATCTTGATACCCAATGTGGGCACATTTATCCCTATAATCTGCAGAATATCGAAACAGAATTTAATTAATCCGTAAGTCTGCATAAGATGGAGTTCCCGAGATTTAAAACACAAAAGTTGTGACTTATGGTCATATAAAAGATTCAACTAAAGTATTCTTTGAAAAAGGATAGAGTATTTTCATCTGTAAACGGGGCAAGTAGTATCATTCCTCGTTTAAAATTATTAGGAAAAAGGTCACTGCCTCCGAACCGGTTTAACATAGGGAAAAAATCAAGCAAATTAATTATTTTAAAGGAGAGCCATTTAAGATATTACTAACCATCCCTTCTGAACCAATTGTTAAAAATTTAAGTATATTTCCCACGAAAAAATTTAATATTCTGCAAAATTTCAATTTTATTTAAGTATTCCTGGAGTCACGTGGTTGGATTAAGCCGGGAGCTGAAGCTTCTTTCCCTTCAGAACCTAGACAAAAATATAGCTGTTAAGAGAGGAGAGAGGAGAGGGCTATGGAACATATATTTATAATATTCCAGACACTTCCCGTGGTTGTTGTTGATCTATGCACAATCCTATCTTCTTGTACGTTTTAAAATCACAGCACACAAAATTTCGCGGATTTTCAAAGTTCAAGAGAAAACAAAATCATGTTTTCTGCGGTTTGTGAGAATCTCGATCAAAGTTTGATCATATTCTGTTAACGTATATTCTGACGTTAATTGAAAAATAATAAAGCCCCCCAAAAAATAGAAAATAACCTATGTGTTCTACAAAAAACTAAGTTTAATGAACATATGAAGATTTAGAAAAATAATCCGAGCTGTCACTGTTTAATGAACATATGAAGATTTAGAAAAATAATCCGAGCTGTCACTTTGATAACTAAAAGAAAATGACTGAACAGTCGTGACATCACTTAAATTAAGATAAGAATCTACTGTCTTGAAATATATTATCTAATTAGCTTGATAAATACTAATAGAAAAGTAGGGTTTTTTTTCCGCGCAACAAAATAAGCATTTCAAATGTCCACAAAAATGCCCGTTATAACTAATAACTAAATAATCTTTCTCAAGTAATTTTTATTTGACATTCTATCGTATGGAGAAAGCTCATAAAGTAATAAAGATAAGGATACTTTCTAAGAATGAGATAGAAGGGGGAGAGATAAAATATGGAATAAAGGGAGAGACCGGCTAAACATGTTAGTTGAACTGAAGGTTGTTCTCTTTAGTTAAGTTTTGTTTGGCATTGATCACCTAAGAGCTTGTTTAATAGCAAGCTTGTGTCCAATTGACATTCAGAGCCGATAAGATTGTGCCCATTGGTTTGGCATTGATTACTGAAGAATGTGTGTCCTGGTTGACATTTGTAGCCGATGAGTTGTACCTGGACTGATACAGTTTTGGACGAAGTATGGCATTTAATCCATATATATATGAGTAAGACGCACGTGGAGGGAGCATATAAGATGTGAACACAAGAATAGCGTGTATGCACTGTGCAGGGGGGGAGGGGGGAGATGTATTAGTGCAGAAGNAAAATTCAGTAAATCTTGAAGAAATGACCTGGATCCAGTGCGGATCCAGGATTCGGATCCGCATCCGCATCAAAATTGAATGGATCCTAAGCACTGGTTGAGGATATATAGTCAGTTTTTAAAGGTTTGATTCTGATAATTCGTAGATGCTTCTCTGTATTAAAAATGCAAAAAAAAATTAATTTCCTCACTGTTTCCCCCTGGGGGGGGGGATATACAGTATACATTACAACCCTGATTTCCTGTAATTTGACCAACCTGTAAATCCAGTTCAGAATATAGAGTCCCCTGTAGGATCCGAGAGCAAAGAGATAATGGCTGGTGATAGACTCCGCCTCCCCCGTTTTACTGACCATGAAGAGCTGGGGCAGAATGGCAACACTCTCCAGGTAGATGGAGAAGGTCCAGAGGATCTCCATCACGGAGAACTCGTGGTTTAACACCAGGGCCAGGATAGCGCAGGGTCCGAGCAAAAACTCGATCCTAAAATTTTGGGATTTCAGTTCTGATTTTACAAGTCTGGACCCTCTCCAATATTAAAAAAGCCAAAGGTGAACATTTAGCTGGAAAACATTTTCCTCTGTAAATTCTTCAAAATAAGTTTTACTGTTTAAGCAAATTATATTTTAAAGCGTTACAAATCGCTGAGTTAGTGAAAATAATAAACCTTGAGAAAAAGTCTCCTCTGGTGAGAATAAAAATTGCCGGTAATTTCCTAATATCCTATCAATTTTGTACATGACCACTTATTTTTCAGCAAAGTTATTCTTATATATTTTTGGATTGGGTTAGGATAAGACAATAACACAATTTTTGGACCGAGCGCTGCGGCTAGGACAGGCTAGGGGGCCGAGCGCGTATTTATATTGTTTACATTACTCCAAAAACCTGCATTCACTTTATTTTACGGGAGTTCCTCTGATAATCCTTTGTAATAAGACATAAGAAAAATGTCACAGATATCTAAACATTTGATCACCTGAACGTGTCGTGATTTCCGTCGTAGGTCGCCTTGAACTTGACGTACATGAAGTAGACGGTGGCAGCCGCCGAACCGATAAAGAACACCTTCATCGCCGTGTTATACAACGAGATAAAGTTTGAGAACAAATCCAAGTATCTTGACACGAAAACGATCAAGAACAGGATCTGGGACTTTCCGGAGATCCCAGCACATGATCGAGTCTTCCAGATCTTGATCAGGAGCAAGATGATCGCCAGCAGATGGGAAAGATCTCCGGCTAATCGGAAAATATTCATTCTCAAGGTTTAGGTGTGACACCCCTCGACCTAAATCTGAAACGGGAAAAAAATAAACCATTTGTAAAAATTTAAGTCAGATTCAAATGATAATCAACGTTAAAAACATTTTTTAAATACGTTGTCACTTTTTTTATAAAGGAGGAAGAGCAGCGCAGAGCAGTGGAAAGAATGAAATGCCGCGGAATGAAGATGATACTGTGACGTGGCTCACCGGTCTTACGTGGAAAATGAAGTTTTCTATAAATGTCGTCTTCGTAGTTTCGAAATTCTTAAATTTTAAAAAAATTGTCAAGATACTTTCGCGAGGGAGGGAAGGCCAAGCGGCCATGAACCCTATGGAAAAGTCTCCGAAACCCTGCAGAAACAGTCTTCGAACCCTGTAAGAAGCACAAAATGTATTATTCAAGGAGTAATTGGATGATTTTTCCAGTTTTTTCAACATATGGCACATTCACCACAAAAGTATTACTGATAAATTCAATTTTGATCTTATTCACGGCCCCCTAGTTTATAGTATATTTTATAACAGTCAGAGTGTCAGTAAACATGGGAATTGAGAGACGACTTGAATATCGTCTTAGATTTCCGATTAATTGATAAATGACATAAAGTCCATACAAAAAAAGATTGAACTAAGAGCTTTCCAAAATGTGCTCTACCTTCTTTGTATCTTTTAAATTGAAGGAAATATTAGACATTCAAATTTTGAGGAAAGCTTTTAGTTTCTATCAATTCAGAACAATTTAAAAATGTATTTGGATCACATACTTTTAGTTTTTCTAAGCTGCAGCTGTAAAGTTGGTTCTTTCAGCTCATTTAATACTTATAGACCATTAAAATACTTGCATGCAGAATGAACTCTATAAATTGAAAGAATTTAAGGTGGATATTTTTTTGATAATTATCTCTTAAAAAATTGGTTATCGCGTATTAAAGACAATATTTAACAAAATTTTATCAAACTTTCCTGAAATTGAATAAAACATTATTACGTATGGAAACCCTAATTGGGTCTAAAAAAAAGTCGTCTAAAATTGTAGAGTTTGTTGCAGTCAAGGTTATAATGCAAGGAAAGTTAATTGCAGTTGCGTGTACTAGCTGCGTATATATTGAAACCAGTTCTCTCTGGACGGAATTTGTAAACAAGAATAGATGTATCATTGTTCGTTTAGTATCCGAGGAGGATAAAAGCATTGAATTCTTAAAATTTTGATTATTTACACAATAGTTTCCTATGACCTCCAAGAGTTCTACTTTTGTGACCCAAATACGTTAGAATATTGGAATTTTTAAACCAGGCTTAGAACATTCCCGTGGTTCCCCAATTGAGGGCAAATCTGTGGCAACTTTGAAGGGTTCATAAGTTAAATGATCTGACAAACCGATATTTCTACTTTATATATGAAGATATATACATGAAGTTTTTATGTTTCCCATCTATGGGACTTCATTGCAATGTTAACAGATTATATTCATCATGGAATATGGCTGTTAATTTATAGTAGTTTTTAATCTCGAGAAACATAGATGTTTTATTAAACCAATATCGGAAAACCTACACTTTACCGACCCAATTGTATTTGTATTTGTATATTTTTTCATACAGAGTGTCCCATATTATAAAGATTATCTCCAAATTTTAACGCCGAAATACGCACATAATGCTCGAAGAACCTAGTATTTTCTGCATACAAATTTTCAAATTAGCCTTATATAATTTTAAAAAATGATCTTCTTTTTAAATTTCTGAGTAGTCCCGAAAATTGCTATTTAGAGCTATACACGATCCAACATGATGTGGGACACCCGGTAGTTTACAGAACAGTCCCAAAATCCGATTGCTTTCCAATTCTTGTCAACACAGTCACAGTTTTTTATGACAACTTTAAACCAAAATATCTACAACATTGAACGTGATTAAAATTGTGATCCGAGTATTCTAGCAGAACCTTAACAGGAAAAAAATATTTGAACTTTTACGGAAATTTCTGATAAAATTTCATAAATACTTACTTTTTAAGGGACGAAGATTTGACTTTAATTCAGTTGTCCATGCATCATGATTCTTCTCTAAAGATAAATTACAATTTACTTTCCTAATGGACAACGATATACTCTCCGTTCTCTCTATTTACATCCAAGCATAAAGACTCGAGCGTTACATACTTTTTATTAAAAATGAAACCTACCGAGTTGGGGTTCTCTCTTCTTAGACTTGGTCTTAATTAAAAGTCGGATAATGAAAATTTCGTAAAAATTATCAAATTTTATCTTCTTTATTAGTCTCGGACAATTATCACATGAAAACTGAAAGATTGATGACGGTTTTTCTTTTTTTATTTGATTGTAAAATGTCGGGTTAGAATTTGGCTTCAAAATCTTATAAAACAGACAATTAATCCACTGTTTTCTGGTTACCACAGTATTTGAATAATTTAAAGAAAAAAAGATCAAAGGTTGGATATTTATTAAGAAAACTTATATGTACACAACAATAAATTCTGAGAGATGAACATAAAAGAGTACATACTCTGTACATGCATAGCGCAATGTAGTACACGTGCACACTGTTTGGTAGAAACCGAGGCGGGTATAATCTCAAGAACAAGGGTGCAGGGTGGGACATGTACTTTAAATCAAAATTGTACAGGGTTGGAATAACTGATAACTAGCTTTTGGCGACTACCCAACAATTATGTACCGTATACAACATCTAGAATGAACACATAGATGCCCTTCACCTTTTGTACAGCAAATGATGTACAATGTACACAGCATCATTTTTACATTAAGAAACCATGGTGTACTGTATGCACAATGTACAAATTTACTGTTATTGATATAATGCAGTACAGAACAGTACAGTACACCACTGTCGGAGGGAGAAGTATCAAACAAACCTAATTAATTTAATGGAGTTGTTGGGGCTTTATGCAATGAACGAAAAACATTGGATATTTTTTTAACATCCCCCTCCAGTTCACCGGACAAATGCAGTTAAGTGACAGAACTGTACAGTACTTCCGTACAGAACTGTACAACACTGCCGTACAGAACTGTAAAAAAAGTAACAGCAAGAACTGTAGTTCAATAATGAACTGGAGTACATTACTATAATACATACCTCAACCTGTCATGAACTGAAGTACATGGTCATAAAGCATTGCAGTACATATACATTTATAGCATAATGTACACTGTACCTAAGTGTACTGAAGGACAGATGTTTATATACACATTATGTTAACAGTTGTATTAATTCATAGTACTGAGATACAACTTAACAGTTAATTTACTGCAGATTAACAGAACAGTGACACTCATTGCACTATAGTACCCTCTTGAAATGAATGTACTGAACAATCACATTAATTGGTGTTGAGTACACTCAGTGTACTGCAGTACGAATTGAGTACTGTGTTAACTTCACAGTACAGTTACTAACAGTTCTATACGTACTGCAGTGCAAAGGCTACCAAGTGCTCAAGTGCCGCGTACGATCATACTTATTATTAACCAGACAACGATTATTTCAAACTAAGTTCATAATTATTTTCTGTACAGAGTGAAAGGGGTGTAATAGCTCTTCCAAGTAAATGAGGGGAAAACAAAATGTATTATGTTTACTCGAGTGAGCTCATACACTGAATGTATAGATTAATTCAAACTAAAAATAAATATAGTTTATAACTTGATACAGGAAGGGGGGGGGCAACAAATATACAGGCAACAGACGGTTTCTTTAAAATGTTATCATACTTAATAGCGCACACATATATTCAAATAAGTTAAGACAACTGTACATTAATCAGCTGTTAAGTGTTTACTGCAGGAACTAGTTTTAACTAAATAAGCAGCGATGTTTGAGCTGCCAGCTGTTCTAGTTGTTTACTACAGTTACTGTACTGCAGAATACAGAAAATAGAATTAGGAATGGCACCCACTGTAAATATTAAGTCTGATAAATGGCGGCTAAAGATGACTAGATAAGGAACACCGCTGGCAATCCTTAGTTAACGTAAGAACATCAATATTTCCAGCAGTTTTACAAACCCATAACGTTATATAACATTGATAAAAACATTTTAGGATAAAAATATGTAGCAAACCAAATTTTAAACACTAGCAATAAACTTCTTAAAATAGAAACATAAAATAGGTATTTCTTGAATATATTTTGTTAACAGGAGAAAGGTTCCCTCTCGTTGTTGAAGATGTATTAATGTCGTCTTCGTCTGGGTTTTTCAAAGGTAACTGTCGGGATATGTCTTCCTACAGACCGGAGACAGCGCTTAGAAATCATTAAATTCCTTCGCGCATTTTTCTGTGGAAGAAATCCGCAAAGCTTCCTCTTCGTAATCGTCAAAGTTAGACGTATCCCCTGGGCCCTTACACTTCGGAATAAAGGGGGCTTCAACCTAAACAAAATATTATTATTTTAAAAAATCCATCATGAATCTTGTCCAAATTATGGAAACGGATTTAGTTGGCTGGCACAAAAAACTGTGATTTCATATTTTAATTGCTAACCAACAAAATTATGTGTCCGTAAGAAATTTACATGATTTACATACATACATATATGACTATAAGATCACTATACCCTGAAAAAAGGACAGCACAGAAATTATTCCCAAATTTAGGACAAAAAAATAAAAAGATATAACATTTGGATTCCCAAGGACAATGGACAGCCAAATTTATTTAAACTAAATGGCAATTATTTTAACAGCGCTTATTAGAAAGCTATAGATGAAATAATTTCCCAATATTCTATAAGGAGTGAACACCATGCATCATCGGTTTTGCTGAATTAGTAAAAAGTCAAAGATGAATACAAGAAGAAGGTAGAAATGAGAGAACTGAGAAAAAATTTAAGAAAGTCTGGAAAGAGGTGTCTAAGGATGAATGATAATTCCACAATGTAAATTCAGAACTGCTAGATTCCTCAGCATTTTAACTCAATGTCCTCGTACGTAGATAAACAGGTCGGAATTTTGATTCCTGATATATGCGACAAGATGAAGAATATGGTTAACGCCTCACAGTCAAATCAACCTCAAACCTTCAAACCTCATGCCGATGCCACCCAAGGTAACACGGAGCTACGTCCAAATGAGCAAGGTCCAAGAAACATAAAAATGTAGATAAAACCAAAAGCTAGATACAGTGGAATTTTCAAAGACTGCTTGAAACTGTTGAGAAGAGCTGGAATCTTTTGGAAGGAGATGCATATCAATACAATCCGTTTAAAGGTAGTTATTTTCTGGTTGGAAAAAAACAGTTCCTGATAACATTCAAAACTATTCCTCACAAAACCCCGAATTAGTTAATCATAGATAAAGAAGGGCATTTTATGGACTTCCTTATTAGTTTGTAATAATTATATTCCAAGATAACACTCTCCCGACGACAATTTGAAACCCTGAATAACTACCAAGACAAAATCTAAACCCAGAGGAAAGCTCTTTTTGCAAAGTAAAACCTTCTCACATATCAAAAATTAAGTTTTTAATTATTGAAAATGAAAAAAGGACATGAGCAAAAAAATAAATGTACATTAAAAAGGTTCAAAGAGTCCCAATTCAAATGGAAAATCACATGAGAAGGGATTAGTGCAAGTTCAGAGCTGATAATTCACAAAAACGTCCCAGAACCAGTTTCTTCTCTTACTATGGGGATGTTCAGGGACCTAGAAGTCCTGGAACTCCTTGGTGTAAACGGAGTTGGGACTGATCTTGAAGATAGCATCATTCTCTTCGTACTCCTGGAACTGTGATGTGTCGCTAGGAGAACCTACCCTGGGTACTAAGGGGGCAGGAACCTAAAATCAACTTAAACTAAGCACAGTGCACATAGAAGTGCACATAAACAGTTAACAAAAAGTGTGCATAAAATGTGTAATTACCATGCTAAAAATAAAATTTCATGAACTGAAAATTAAGTTTATATCAAAGAACTAAAATTTTACCTTTTTCTGATAGACAGCAATCCACTCTGTCTGTGCAAACCACTTGTGGTTCTTGATGTCTGTAACTCCATTCTTGAGGTTACCATACCTCTTAGTTAGATCAACCTAGAGTAGAATATACAAACCTTGAGATTTTATCATACAAAATTAGAGAGAATAGAGGAGGGAACGTTGGGGCTGGAAGAAAGTTAGTTAAAGAAATAGTTTATGACTAGAAAGAAGGTTCTGGACTAGAAGGGTGGTTTATGACTAGAAAGGTGATGGACTAGAAGGGTGTCTTATGACTAGAAAGTTATAAGAATAGCGAGAAAAAAGGCATGGTAACTAGCATGGACCAGCAATTGACAACGGATAAGTTGGAAGACAAGAAAGATGTTACAAGTAAAGTGGAAGAACAGATTTATAACTAAATTATACCTGGAGAAGGTTCCGAAGAAGGTCTTTTAAGTCTGACGAGAAGTGTGAAGGAAAACGGACCTAAATTAATACTTGGTCAGTTTTAATTTTTTAACTATCCCATCGTGAGGAAACAGTTTTTTTCTAAATTGTAATATTTTTCAACCCACCGCACCGAGAAAACTTATTTTTATTTGTCCATTGATAACAAAACCAAGATATCTAATAGCTCAAGCATAAAGGATCTTGAATTTTGTTACCTTTCCAGAAACAATTTTTTCATAAATTTGAATCGGTTGATCTGCAAAGAATGGAGGATATCCAGCCGCCATTTCATACATGAGGACACCAAGAGCCCACCAGTCGACTGCCTTGTTATAACCCTAAACAAATATATGATAAAAATACAATACTAAGAACAATAGAACTTAATTAGTAAAACAAACAATACTTATGCTGTACAGCATACATATCTGTACAGTGTTTGTATGATTAAAAAAATATTTTGACAAAAATATTAAAATGGGTAAAATACGATTGCAATTTAAAATCTACAGGGGACTGATATTAAAATTCTGGAGTTAGATGAGTTTCGGTCTTTTAGATCCTTAATGATTTTTGTTATTTTTTGCTGCTGTGGGCCCTGCGGTCTTAAAAGCAGCAATTTGCCAAATGCAGCTCCATAAAAGGTTAGCACTAACTTTCCGGAGATGAAAAACAGCTTTAAAGTGCTGGATAGCATTGTGCAATTAAATTCTTAAATTTGTGGCACCAACCTTAAACCTCAGACAATCTTAAGAGCCAGTATGATTCCCTTAGACCCTTCCTTAAAATAGGCCCCTAACCTCTAGAAAAATCCCTGCAGCAACCACAAATTCCATCCAAAGCCAAAGGTTAGCATGCAAGAATCTACTGATTGACATGGTTGTCCACTACTTCACAGGATAAAGGAACACCACCATGGACAACTGCTGCACAAGTTGATGATTGCAAACCCATCATTTTTGTCTTAGGTCCTTTAATATGGCAACTGGATGGGTTGGCAAAAACGACACAAGACTATCATTGCCAAATTGATGAATTTTTTTTCTTTCTAACTGTTAAGTTTATATCTTCTTAAGTTAATAAATAAATTGAAAATGTAAAATCAAACAGTCTGTATCATGTAAAGAGAAAAAGAAAATCTGATTCACTAATAAATAAACATTCTAAAATATCAAACAGACCTCTTTAACTCGCTGCATAGCAAATGAGTATTATAAACATAGGAAAGCAGACGCTGAAATAAGCAACAATTTTTTGAAACGAAGCTAAAAATATAGTTTAACAAATTTATCAATTTGACATTGATCGACAAGCATCCTTGAAATTATGACCGTTTCTATGAGCTGGCCATAGGGGGGAGGTAATCCAGTATCAACAGTTTCCCAGTCTTCAATGTCAGCGGAGTCAATCTGCTCTTGTCGATCTTTCGCACGTGCTCGAACCCTTTCCCTTGGGTGCAGAGTAAACCATCATACCTTACAATATCCTCTGAACCTTTCTCAATTTCCCTTCCATATTTATCAAAAAGAATTTAGTAAGTTTGTTATAAATGGCTCAATCTAATAAACACTTGACAATAAATAAGTCATTAGGGCAATAAATATTTCATTTTTAGAAACATTTAGCAAAAATGGTTTCAATGGTTTCTGGAACAATTGACAGTAAAAAGTACAAATTAGTAGAATAATTCTTAATTTATGTAATAAAGCTCTTTAAAGCTAATTTATATATATATTGTATAGATATATTTATGTTAGCTAAGTTGGCCAAACGGCTGAACCAAATTGGCTCACATTTTTGGAGGGAACCCATGGGTAACCTGGGGTAACACAGGGTATTAAAATTAATTTTTTTCAAAAACATTTTTTTCTTCAAAATTGATTGGCAACGCCGGGCACTTCAGCTTGTAAATAACAATACCAAACTTAAATGCTTGCATACATATCATAATTCCTTCTAGTGAAACGGTGGCAAAAATAGCTGAATCTTCAAAATATTTTAAGTAAATAATGCAATCTTGTGAAGTGTTTGGGAGTTAATAAAATTTAGTCAATGAGCGCCTTGCAATCAAAAGTCCAATCTTTTGGCAACCAAAAAAATCCGTTTTCTGGAATTTTAGGCAAAGATCAGTCGCACTTAGAAAGCCTACTAGTGTAATTTAAGGCCAAAAAAACATCTGCAATGAAATGGATTGCTTAGAGTAGATTTTACTCTGTTATTAGAATAGAAAACTTGTAGAAATCTAAGGGAAAAAGTCCAAAGAAAGTGGCCATCTGGTGGAATATTTGAAAATATGTCCACTGCGCCCCCCTTGTGTAAAGGTTGGAGTGTAAGCTCAGCATCTCAGCGTCCCAAACCTTGCCAGGGACAGTGGTTTTAAGGCTGAAGCCCAAAGGAGTTTAGCGCATGCCGCGGTGAATTACCAGACAAAGAGAGTCTATTCTAGTCCCGGTGCTCGGCCCCCTTGCCTATCCAAACTGCGGCGTTCGGCCCCCTAGCCTGTCCTAGCCGCAGCGCTAGGACCAGAAAGTGTTTTAACCTAACCCTAAAATAAATCCAAATCTCTCTTCTAATTCAACGCGGCAAGCGCGCGAAACTCCTTTAGGCAACTGCCTGGTTTTAATATAATATTCATTTATTCACACAAACACATTTTCTTTAATTTTCAATAATTATCAGGTTGTAATCAATTAGTGTTAATTGCAATCATATTTTAGCCAAAAATAAAATATTTACAAATTATGTACAGCTGAATCTAAAACCGTTACGAGTTTTAACGGGACAAAGAGGAATACCTTGACAAATGCTAAATAAACTTAAAAGAAATATTAAAATTCATTTAGCCTGCATTGGACTTGTTAATTGCGTTGAAAACAAAATATTTTATTCCAAAGATTAAAACATTACAACATTTCTGAGAATAAGCATAAATTTAACTGCTACTCATCATGAATTGTGATGTAAAAACAGGCAACAAGACCAGATAGCAATTTTTGTTCTAACTGTTCTAACTACTGAGAAGTAGTTCGGAAAAATAAATCAATAAAAACCAGATAGACCCGTAGATTTAGTCCATAAGACAATATATAATGTATGAATTAAATAATTTCACAAATTTACAATGAAACCATAAATCTTGGAGAAAGATAACACTCATATTTGCTTGAGAATTATAACTTGTTAGAAATATGAATACTTCATAGTATTTCCCAGTAAAAATTGAAACAAACATTTAGGGGAAAAAGAATTTTTTTTAGTGGATCATCTTTTCATATAAAGATTAGGCTTAAAGGGATTGCTATCATAGATTAAATGTTTGTTTGATAAAAATATTTGTTGAAGGATGACCAATACCATACCTTCTCTCCCCACCCTCTTAGTTTAAAGGAATGCACTGTAAATCCCAGTTGACATTCATCAAATATAGAATTAATTAAACCCTAATTTCCAATCCCTTTGAATATAAAGAATTGTTTACCCCGAAATTATATTTTATTCTGACATCAATTTTCTAAAACTTCTTCAATAATTTTTTAAATAACCAATGAAGTGTTGATTAATAGTATAACGCCATTTTTTCATAAATTGTTGTGATCTTTAATAATTGATCCTTCAAGGGTATATCTTCTTAAAACCCTTAATAAAAATGATAAAATTTTAAATTTGAAAATGGGTTAGCTAATTAATTTTAAAAATGAGTTACTTACTTTGCTAAGAATAATCTCTGGAGCAAGATACTCAGGAGTTCCACACAGAGTCCAGGTTCTACCCTTCACACGTTTAGCAAAACCGAAATCCGTGATCTAGAAATATCCTATATACTAACTTTAGACAAACCCAGACCAAATACAACAACCCCTGAACCTCGTGAACTATATTGAGGTACCCCTGTACCACATATATTACCTTGAGGTACCCCACAACCAAGTATATTACCTTAAGGTACCCCTGAACCAAGTATATTATCTTGAGGTACCCCTGAACCAAGTATATTACCTTGAGGTACCCCTGAACCAAGTATATTACCTTGAGGTACCCCTGAACCAAGTATATTACCTTAAGGTACCTCTGAACCAAGTATATTTCCTTGAGGTACCCCTGAACCAAGTATATTTCCTTAAGGTACCCCTGAACCAAGTATATTTCCTTGAGGTACCCCGGAACCAAGTATATTACCTTGAGGTACCCCTGAACCAAGTATATTACCTTGAGGTACCCCTGAACCAAGTATATTTCCTTGAGGTACCCCTGAACCAAGTATACTACATTGAGGTACCCCTGAACCAAGTATATTTCCTTGAGGTATCCCTGTACCACATATATTACTTTGAGGTACCCCTGAAACAGTATATTACCTTGAGGCACCCCTGAACCAAGTATATTTCCTTGAGGTACCCCTGAACCAAGTATAGTACCTTGAGGTACCCCTGAACCAAGTATATTACCTTGAGGTACCCCTGTACCAAGTATATTACCTTGAGGTACCCCTGAACCAAGTTTATTACCTTGAGGTACCCCTGAACCAAGTATATTTCCTTGAGGTACCCCTGTACCAAGTATATTACCTTGAGGTACCCCTGAACCAAGTATATTACCTTGAGGTACCCCTGAACCAAGTATATTTCCTTGAGGTACCCCTGTACCAAATATATTGCCTTGAGGTACCACTGAACCAAGTTTACTACATTGAGGTACCCCTGAACCAAGTATATTAACTTGAGGTACCCCTGAACCAAGTATGTTACCTTGAGGTACCCCTGATTATCCAGTAGAAGGTTCTCTGGTTTGAGATCTCTGTAGATAAGGTCCAGGTAGTGAAGATACTCGAAGGCGAGCACAATCTGTGCTGCGTAAAATCTACTGTGTGCCTCACTTAACAAAAGATTAAATTAATTTTGGCTTTAAACTAAAAAACTTTTTTTAATCACGAACAGTTGAATAAGGCTTTCTCAATACTCGATATTCAATACAATAAAAGAAAAAAAAACTATGAGGGAGGCTTTATTCATAAAAATGAGATTCCGTACCCTCTCCTGAGATTAAATTAAAAGAATTTGAGCCGCGGTTTAAATCTGCCAAAACCCAGTTTAGGTTAAGCACATTGAAAATATTGATAAAATTTTAAGTGGAACCAACCATATTTAAGCCGCGGCTTAAATTTAAACCGCCGCTCAAATTCTTTAAATTCTGCCACTGTTTGATTAAATGAAATTTTTTCTTCTGAAATACTACAAATAATGAACTTTCCCCGCATGAAACGGAGTTCTGACATATTCTTTGAATAAAAACAGTCTTAAGCTCCATGCATGATAAATGATTATCTATAAAGCATGGTGTCGTGACTGCAAAATGCAGAATGTATCAATAATAGTTGGAAGATATTATACAAAGTATAATATCGAAAATGTGCTTTTTTCAAGGTTTTAAATTCAACGAGAGATAAATTCATTTCAGCAAATTATTGAAAAGTGTGGGGGGGGGGAAGCAGATGAACAAGTATTACATAAAATGATTGACCATTAACAGAAAAGGAATTAAGGTCTCAAATATTTAATTTTTATTAGTCTAAGTCAAAATCAACATATGCAATACAAAAGCTTGGATTTATGCCTACAAAATAAAAGAAATATTTACAAAAATAAAATAAAATTTTCTAGTTTTTATCTATTTAGGATACCTGTTAGCCTAGTGGTATGTACAACTATACCTATTAGCCTAGTGGTATGTACAACTCTATCTGTTTGCCAAGTGGTATGTACAACTATACCTGTTAGCCTAGTGGTATGTACAACTATACCTGTTAGCCTAGTGGCATGTACACCTATACCTGTTAGCGTAGCGGTATGTACAACTATACCTGTTAGCCAAGTGGTATGTACAACTATACCTGTTAGCCAGTGGCATGTACACCTATACCTGTTAGCGTAGGGGTATATACAACTATACCTGTTAGCCAAGTGGTATGTACAACTATACCTGTTAGCCTAGTGGTATGTACAATTACGTAATTGTGGAATTTTACCTTTTTCACGTAAGTTTCTATAGGAATTTTTTATTCGTAAATCTAGTTTTTTACAAAAAAACATGAGAAAAGAGTGTGATGTCTTGGCTTTCCATGCATAGTTGATATGAAAACTTAACGATGATTATCCCAAATTATTAAATAAACTAAAACAGACAGACCACATTTTGGAAATCTCAGAATCCAGGATCTCCTTGTTGAGCATATTCCTGACTGAAAAAATTTCGAACGATTTAAAAGTCACAGCTTATTTCCCTTGTTTATTGAAACATCCTGTACTTTACCTGCTACGGCCGATTTCTGTACCTAAATCGTCCAAAACCCTACCTGAATCGTCCAATTTTTCTTAAATGTGAAAACATTTCTCCGCCGGGGACATATTCAAGGATCATGTAGAGATTACTGTTGTCCTGAAACAAACGGCATGCGATCTATCTAGAGCTACACAGATACAGGGACAGATGGATAACAGCTGACCTTATATTAATCTGTCATCAAAAAAACAATCAATATGACAAATAATTACTAAAAGTTTATTTACAAAGTTTACAAAAAAAGTTTTAAATACTTTAAAACATAAAAAGAGATAATTTGAATGGAATCTTTATTTTTCTGTTTTATTTAAACCCATCTCTTATGAATGTAAAGTTGGCTGCTATCCTACTGTCCAAAGTTGACCAATAAGAATTTAAAGTATTATTTGTTTATTCTTATTGACCAACAGAAGGTTTGTTTTATGTACATTTACACCTAGGAGTTCTACCTAGGGGATTACTAGTCTACTAGCGCACTCTGTACATAGAGCAGTACAGTACATGTACCTAAACTTTCCCAGCCTTCGGAGGTGGGAGAACATTTCTCCGCCTGGGACAAACTCAAGAACCATGTAAAGATTACTTGTATCCTAAATATATATTGACCCCTACACACATTGGATCGATGAAATAGGTTTAAATCTTGTCTGAGCCTAAGAGCCTCAGTTTTTTGAAAAAGTACATCATTAATTGAACCCGATTTTTTAAACTTTCAAATTTTGAAAAATATTTTCTATAGTTTTTGGTTATTTATCATGAAACGTCTTACTGTAAAATTGCATTTTAACCGTTAAAATGCGATAAAAATATCATGAGAAGTGATGTCGTAAATTTTAGTGAACACACTTACCATTAACCTGAAGTAATATTTAGAATGAAACCTGATAACACACAAATACACATTTATACCCTTACATAAATTCATATCTTAATTAAGCAGTGCCTAGAAGGTACAAACTCACGCCAAAAATCCGGATCTGGAAAATGGAACAAAAATGCACTCTGTTTTGACAAAATGGAATGAGAAATTTCAATAAAAAGTTTGGTCAAACGAAAATTTAATATTTTTAGACAAATTTATTTTTCTGGAATGGGTCCTGAAAAACGAGTTATTAAAAAATATGTTTTAAATAACCTAGGAGACCTTTTTCAATAACAACCACATTATAAAAATGTTATATAATATACAATAATATATAATCAAACTTAAATCATAGACGCAAAATATATCTTAAATAAATTAATATATCTATATCATGAATCAATTAATCAATAGTCTGTGATTAAAAGCAATGTTTGGTTGAAAACTACGTGTTGTTCTAGTTTACCTTGAAATGGAACTCTAGACTAACAAGGAAGGGGAAGGTGATGGCCTGTAGGATCTTCTTCTCATTCAGGGTGTGCTCAACCTGCTTCAGCTTCACCACCTTAATAGATCAATCCAATCAAATTTGATCAAATCAAATTCGATCAAATCAAATTCGATCAAATCAAATTCGTCCAATCCAATTCAGTAATCAGTTCCATCATTTAATTAATTGGTTAAGCTATAAATCAATAAATTAATTGACCAAACTGTCCCTTCAATCAATTGATCAAGCTTTCCAATCAATCAACCTCTTTGAATTAATTAACATATTAGTCAAACAATAACGGAAACTTTTCTTTTCAAGATTTTTTAAATTCAGTAAAAAACTCAGTTAAGGTTATTTTTCTATTAAAGGGACTGTTAGCGTAATATCACGTGACCCTCCATGCAAGGATGGCAATGTCCGATTCACAATGGTTCCTTTAAAAGCTTTGTCTGATGAAGTATAAATATGAGATATGAATTTTTATAATTTTAAAAACTGTCTATTTTTAATTGTTGTTTCTCTACATAAGTGACTTGCACATTTCTAATGTAGGAAAACATATAGGAATTATCAGATATAAACGCTTTCAAATCTCGAGAAAATACATCATATTCTATATTATTGACCAGATTAAGGTTTCAAATGAACCATTTTGAATTGGGCATTGCCATCTTTGCATGGAGGGTCACTTGAAATTACGTTTACCGTCCCTTTAAGACGATTCCCGTTACAGACTGATTTTCTTTATAAAACTGATTTTCTTTATAGACTGAGTTTCTTTTCAGACTGATTTTCTTATAAGACTGATTTTCTTTAAAGACTGATTTTGTTTATAGACTTATTTTCTTTATAGACTAATTTTCTTTAGACTGATTTTCTGTAAAGACTTGATTTTCTTTAACTTATAATTACCTTCTGTTTGTCCAAAATTTTCATTGCATAGTGTGTTTTGTTTGCCTTGTGCTGAACAAGCATAACCCGTCCAAAGCTGCCAGTGCCAAGGGTCTTTAACCTCTCGAAGTCATCAAGAGAAGCAGTGTTCTACACAAATACAACAATATTAGACAAATCTACAAAATGATTATCACACCCTCTTTTCTTAATTTCTCAGAACAGTATAAAACATCAAAATATATCTACAAAAGAAGTTACTCCCACCCCTTAATCTCACAAAATCATCTAGCAACCCCATATTTTCTTAAAATTAGGCAAAATCTAATAAAATAGCCCCCCCACAACATTCTTTAAACGAACTACTATTAATTAGGAAAGATATCATTAGGAGAATTCCACAGGCATTAGGAAAAATTCCATTTGAGTAATTTCTCCTCTTCTACAAGATTAATTAATTATTCCTTAAATGAATCATCATGTTATATCATCATGTTATATCATCATGTTATATCATCATGTTATATCATCATGTTATATCATCATGTTATATCATCATGTTATATCATCATGTTATATGCACCCCTAATTCCCTTAATTTATTTTTTTCTCATTCAGAACCCGTCAAAAAAAGTCCTAAAAATATTTTTTGGTTGCACATTTTTACATAATCTGTTTGTTATGCAATATGCGTTAATCTAAAATTAAAAGTTAAAAACACATAAAACAGACAGCGAGAATCAGAAAACTCAGGGATATGAAGACGACCTTTAGACTCAAGTGGTGACTTTAAATAGTCTAATAAACATGAGACACATCCATTGTGCAGTGTCCACAGGCCCATTTCACTTCATAAGTGAAATATGATTTGCTTTGTAACAACATCAAATACACTTCAATATATTGCTTTAATATCGGCTTCATATTCCACAGTTTTTTAGTCCTCACTGTATGTTCTTTGTTTCTTTGTCAAATCTTGCCGTTCATCATAATAAATAAAATCAATCATGCAACAAGAACTTCTTATCAAAGATAAATCCGAACATATCAAATTCAAAAAACATGATTAAAGTAATTTATCAAAATGGAAAAAATTTAGATTATAAATGTTAATATTCACTCCTTATAGCTTTGCTACTGTGAAATTGTACGAAAAATATCTTTGAGTCCTAAGATATACATAAACATCAGAAATAGTAATCGTTAAGTTGATAAATTATATTAAAAAAAACGTGTGACGTAATTTTTTTTATAAATCATCAAGTAGAAATAAATTTAACTCTGAAAATTATGTATTAATAAGAATTGTGAGAGCTTTGTCAAGAAATTATTATGTTTCTATTTACTTTTTTTATATACCAAGTGCCCTAGTTTTAGTATTTCTGCAAGGAATTGGCATAAAAAGTAACTTTCTGTAAAACTTTTCTCCCCAAAGTGAATTGCAATTTTGCGCAAATCTTGATATTTAATCTTTTTCGCAAAATTTTTGCAATCTCATCCGAACAGCAAATGTACTTTGCAGTGTCTGCACAAATAATATATGGTATGACAAAAAAGAAAATGCAAAATTAGCACCTAACGTCTACGAATTCATTGTCATTGGTCATTGCGCATTTATTGTCCCTGCATTGTTATGAACTTAACATTTTTTCCAACTATAAATTGTAAATTTTACTGCTCTCAAGACCATTTCAAAATAAAAATGATAAGCAATTTTTCCAGCCAAATGTGCAAAAAACCTAATTTTGCAAAATACTATTTTGTTTTAAGGCTGTTTATTTTATTTCGCGACTGAAAAATTTAGACATGTCAGGACTGCATCAAAATCAAATAAACCGGCAAGATTTCAAATGAATGGAAAAGGAATATTAGAAAGCTTGGAAAAAACACTTTAAAAAAGAGTAAGACAGAGTAAACGGGCAAGATCAGGAAAACAGAAAACGATCGGAGAAACAGACATTAAAAAAGAACATGACATTTTTATGAGCAGGAAAAAATCTGGAAAAGAACATGATCAAAGAAACATTTAACAGTGAAACAGAAAAGGATAGTTAACAGAGACGATTGAAAAATTCCGAAATTAAAAAAAAACAGAGTACAGACAGACTCTGGGTAAAGGGGAACTTTCAGAAGAGGAGAAAATTGTGAAATTCAAGAAACAGTTTAAAATCTTTCAAAGATCAGACGTCGTATGAAGATGAATCGACATCTGTGTAAGGATAAAAATATGTCCTAAATATCATCATCTTACAAGAAAATAATTAATAACTAAATATATAATCCTATGCATGCATACCTGCCCCTATTTCGTAAATCTGTAATTAAAAAAATGACATTTTCACATTTCTTTGTCACAAAAAAAATAGAAAAAAATCGCTGCGCAGGACTTTAAACCAACACCCATTACGTTTTTACACGAACTAATAAATTCGTCTGTCAAAGGTCTTAGGTAATAATTCAAAATAAAACAAACAAACTTCAATCTCACACAATTAATTAATTCTAAAATCTTTTTAAAAAACGGAAAAGGAAAGAAATGTCGGTCTAGGAAAGCTGTATTGAGATAAAGCAAGGGTTGAAATCTTGTAAAAGATTGTGTTGAGAACCTATGAATATTTTCGTAACTTACTTTCTGATTTTTCGCCCACTTTTCTTCAAAATCTTTCCTAGCCTTGTCTAGAAAGTCTTGAACTGAAAAAAAAGAAAAGAAAAACTATTAATGAAAACACGTTACTTACGTGTTTGGGGTTGTTCCATTTTTCTTCAAACTCGGCTTTACATTTATCCAAAAACTCCTTGACTGCATGTGGAAAATATATTTGATTAGAATTCAATTATGTTACGTGTCAGAAAGATCAATTTTTTACATGAAACTTTGGAAAAATAGTTTCTATGATACAAAAATTACAGTATTAATAGATGTATATACAATTCTAATGAACTAAGTTACCAAACTTAATTAATAAACAGGTTCTTTATATTTATAGCAGGGAAATAATTTTAAAGCAAAAAAAAAATTTTATAAAAAATAATTTTATTTATACAACTTAAAACAAGTTTGTTTTCTTAGGAGGTTTGTATTGAGTCAGCATAATTACGTAATGAGTAAGCATAAATACGCAAAAAATAGTATTAAGACTTTGTACGGATTAACTAGGATGAGGATCAGCTGATAATCAGGATTAAGATATTAGGATTACAATAGGATAATGATTGAGAATGGGATTAAATAATTGGTAAGGATTAAATATATGGATTGTATTAGGATTAGAAATCCAGAATAATGTGTAAGGATTAAGTATACGGATCATGTACTAGGTATAAGGATTAATATATGGATTAGAAATTCAGAATCAGGAGTCAGACTTAAAAATTAGAATCAAGGATCAATCTGGATACTTCATAATAATTATGGATCAAAATTGTCAATAGGATCATTTGTTAGGTAACATATTTAGATAACTTAAAAAATGAATTTATATGATTCTTATAAAAACAAAATGAAGTTCGTGGAAAAGTCGAAACCTGTTTAAGAATAGGCAACATGATTCATGATTGGAGTAATCTTTACGATTAAGGATTAGGAATAGAGGATTAAAAAAGTTAAGGGTAGGATTGAGGATTAAGTATTAGGAGTCGAGGATTACAGTTGAAAGTGTGACTATCAATGAGGACTAATCGAGGATTAAAAAGTTAACGATAGGATTATATATGAGGATTAAGTAATAAGAATGAATCGAGGATTAAAAGAGTTATAAGAAGAATTATCAATGAGGATTAAGGATTAAGTATCAGGGTATAAAGTAGGAGGAAATAAATCGGGTGGCAACCATACATTTCCTTGTACAAATTACTTATACTTTCTCACACAGACAGAAAGTTTGGGGGGGGGATATTGAAGGAATGTCTAAGAAACTTTCGACGTTATTTTTAATAACTCTCAATTCAAGGAGTTATTTTAATCCACAACAGTACCTTTAAACCTATTATCTGAGTCACATTTTTTTGTTATCTTTTTTAGGATAAAAAGTAAAAGTTTTCATTAAATAAAAGAAGATATCTTTAACATTTTTGTCAAAACATGGTTTGAAGAGTAGTGTTGTGAATGTGATTGCGGCATGAGGGACTTGAAAATACATTTTAAAAAAATGAGAAGAAAAAGATCAGAAAAAGTTCAATTAAATAAAAATGTGAATGCGAATAGAAATGTGGAAGTTTGACACCAGAATTCATTATTAATCTTATAATGAGTCACAGAATTAATGTGTCCTGGCGTCAAAACAAACTTGGGGGACGGGGGGTGGGTACAAGTAAAAAGGATATTAAAAGGGGAAATTTATAAGGAAAAAGGTATTTTTCTTGTTTATGCTATACACTCCGACATCAAAAAACACAATCATATTAAATAGAAAAAATCACACACCAAACAATACTTAATTGGTATATTATCACTACCCACTAATTACTCTTTACAAAACTCAAGTATTTAATAATATAATATGTAATAACCATACCCCGGGCCAAATGTTGTTGTTCCTGCGAATGTAGTACACCCATTTTAATATTCAATGTCGTAAAACCATTTATCACAAACTCTTGACGGATTTGAACGAAAAATCGTCGAAGAAGTCTCTACTGGTCGAATTCACAGACAAGTGTCACTGCTGGTATTTATAATATCAAGAATATTGTGAGCCCAGGCCCAACTATTGACATGATATCTATAATGATCACTTTGTAAAGTAACTTGGCTAAATTATCCGTCAAAACTCGAACACTGCAAACTTGGAAACTCTGCAAATATCTAGTTTTGATTGGCTTAATAAAATTCTGGTCAGGTATGTGCAAAATAAAGAAGCTTTTTGCACATCAAATATCAATTATTAATATAATTCAGTTTCTACACTAAGAAAGAAAAGTAAGATTAGTTAAGAAAGAAAAGTAAAAAAGTCCTTTACGTTGAAAAGTACAAATTGTGAACATTTAAAAAAGTTAATTCAAGAAAAAAATCAAATTAAAGAAGGTTTCACTTCATGTTAATTTTCAAGTTTACATGTGTAAGTAGTTAAAGTTCCAACCCCCCATCAAAAAATTTACAGTTAAAAGTTTCAACCCCCGGCACGCAAACTCAGTTTAGTAAAGGCCCAGTTTTGTAAACGTGTTTACTGTTAAAGTTGCGTCGCCCGGACCGCGAACCTAAACCCAGTTTCGTAAAGGTGTTAAATGTAAAAAGTTGCAGGCCCCGGTGCCGCAAACCTATTAAACTTGTATTCAAGTGCACGGATGATCACTTACTGTGGAGTCAATAAATTGCTAGATCTATACAGTGTCACACAAACACACAAACAAACACACACATTAACAAACTTATGAAAATAATAGTAATACTGTTAACTACCCCCCTATCTCTTGTTTATGGAGAAGATAAAAGTTTCGTGTAATAAAATTGATCTTTCAAACACAAAAAATCAAGGTAAAAAAATTCAAAATTATAAAATTTTAAAATTAAAAAATTAAAAATTTAACAGCAGATTTAGGTCTAAAAACTCACCTGAAAAAATATAAATTTCATTAAGATTAATCAAAATAAACGTTTTAAAATGGTTATCTATATACGTTGATACATAAAAAATATGTACTATATGTGGCCTAAAAATCCAATATATGCGTATATTTTATACATATACAATATATATATATATANAGTTTATGTGAGTAAAAAAAGAGAAAGAAAACACATTTCAAGAAGGATAATATGTGAATATCATAAAAATTAAATTGTAATAAAATTATATTAAAAAAATGAATATATGTGTATAATAAACAAAGTGATAAAAATGAGTAACCTAGACTTATCACAACTCCCACATTTAATATAAAGTCAATATATCAATTTAGACGAGTTCTTCTAGATGACAAGGCTATCAACTTTTAAAAGACGAAGTTTTAACTACAATGATAATCAGAAAACAATGGATTAGGATGACGACTTTAAAGCAATACTTAAGTGTATTTGATGTTGTTACAAAGCAAATAGATTTACTAGACAATTATTAAATCACAAATAATGTGAAATAAGTCTGTTTACACTGAACAGTTACTTTATCCCATGCAAATTGGACTATTTAAAGTCAAAAATTAAGGGCAAAAATCGTCTTCCTATTCTGGAGTTTTCTGGTTAAAAGACAAAATCTGCAAAGACAAACTATAAATGACAAACACTAAAAACAACTCTTACAAGACAAACTCTAAATGACAAACTCTAAATGACAAATCAAATTTAGAAAGACTAACTCTTGAAAGAAATGAAAATTAAGGGGTTAGGTCAGAGGCAAACAATGATTTAATGACATGATTTTGTCTAGGAGAGATAACAAATGTTCATTTAACAAATAGGGACCTCTTCTAGGTCGGCCTCCCTGTATATTTACTCCCAAACTTTAGTAAAAAAGAAACCCTGGTATTTTCCAGGAATTGTAATGAATGAAATAAAAAACATGTTGCCATGTATATATAAATTCAAATATCTATTGCAGAAAATGTGTTTCCGCATTAAAAACTTGAGCAAATTTGCACTTTTTCCTAATATCTATCCTGAATTTTCAACTGAGAATTTTACATTCGTTGCATAATCCCTCTTCCCCCCCGTTTCTCGGCCTTTTCCATGCTCCCCCCAACCCCCCTCCCCCGGACTCAGGTCTTAAAACGTTAAAACTCTAATTACATGATGTAATTTTCTATTTTAAACAGAATATTATCTGAATCTTATTGTTTTGTATATATACTAGGCTTTTAGGGCGCATTTTCTATTTCAATTGTGAACATGTTCTCTTCGTGTAAATTGAAAGAAAAAAGCGGATTTTATTAATAAAATTCGGGGTTTTCAAAATTTTCAAAAATTTTACAAAAATATTTTTTTTGTAATTTTGATCATTCATAAACCTCTCCTAGGATCACGAGAAATGCCACACAAAATATGGGCCTGATCGGCTCAGCCGTTTTGACGTTTATTGGATACAAACCCAGACAGACAAGCTAAATTAATATATAGATGCTGTTAAATCTTAACTATAAAAATTCTATTTAATCCCGAGATGGGTTTTTAAACTGAACACTGGACAAACGTTCCTCAATAAAGTTCTTTGTTCATGAAGGAAAAATTTCAAAACATATGCTTGTATAGTTCGATCACGTATCTTAAATATGTAGGTGGTACATTGTACACACTATATATATTGCTATATCTGAACATTTTTACAAATATTATTATCAAATAGAGATGTTTCTATTCATTTTTTTTTAAATCAATATTTTCCTAACAATTTAACTAAGATGATGGGTGAAATTTATTTTTAAAAGGGGTTCCGGGACCGGGGTTGCTCATTGTTTCTTGAGATTTTTTTCTTTTTAGTCCATTGTCCACTAATCTCAAATCCAAAGTATCAAACCTTTACAGAAAGCTTTTCATTGTGCAATTTTTCATTTCTTTCCTAGATCTTTCTTCTGTAACAGTTAAAACACCCCCGAATCTTTCTATTGTTATTTAGATCATTGGTTCTTAAACAATTCTTTGATCAATCCGAATTCAAAAACACGATTTTTAAATCCAACTCTAGAAATTGTTCACGTTGAAAATCTAAAACTCCGCTTTCACAGAAGGTAGGGTTATATACCTTCATACAATAAAGCTGAGTAAAAAAAGGCAGATAGGCACTTATTAGGTTCTTATTCTAATCCCTATACAACTTTTATTTCATGGTGTAACCCCTTCTATTTCTCAATTTCTCAAGCTTGTTGAGTACAGTTTATAGCTTTAAATAGCAAATATTTACAAATATTTACATCAAATTGCAGAGAAATTATAATTAGAAAATTAGAGTTGAGTTTTTTAGTTCCTCTACCTCATTTTCAGATAACTTTTTCCTGGTACGCTAATCACAAGTTGATGAGACATTTTAATCTAAGGTTTCCCTCTCTGCAAAGATGGCAATGTCCGATTTACAACCGTACCCGTTAAACCGTAATTTGATAGTGTAGAAGAAAAGTGATCATTTCAGAAATAATAATCCTCTGAATATCTTCATTGTTTCTTCTAAGCAAGAAATGCGAAATCACTTTCTCAGACAAAGCCAAAGGGTGTCGTTTAAAAACGGACAATTCTATCGTTGCATGTAGGGTTACTTGAAATTACGCATATACAGTCCCTTTAAATACTTCCTGGTTCTCACCATAGACAGTTAAACTTCCTTGGGACAATTTCCTTAGTTTTTCAACCACTGCTGTTTTCTGCTCCTGGAGAGAACTATTCATTAAACCCATCCTTGATCCTGATCCAGGTATTCACCCTACTGCTCTTATTAATCCCTGATCCTGGTATTGATCCTAGTACTCCTTTCTCTCGTAAAAACGATCTTATTCTTTCTCAAGGTATTGATCTTTGTGTTATTCTTAACATTGATCCTGATCTTTCATCTATGTCTTCATTTTAGTCCTATAGTACTGCTTTATATTGATCTTGATAGGTTATGTTCAGTTTCTTTTAGTTGATTTTTATTACAGCAAGTTTTTTTCTTTCATTCTTTCACGGGTTTTGATCTTGATCCTGTTTTACTTCTTGATCCTTGATTCTAATAATCCTGACAACAGCTTTCCCAACAAATATTGATCTCTCTCCTGCTTTTTATTTTAGCTTTCAGCTTCAAATTTTATTCAATCCAACAGCTTCACCTCCTACTTCCTTTGATCAACCAATCCACTTCCCGTCACTTCCTGTTTTCGATCCTTATCCTCCTGCTTCTTGCGATCTATTCCGTTCCTATTTCCTGTTTTAAAACACTTGATCACTAATTATACCAAAATGCAGCTTGAACACCTTGCAAACATATTGAGTATTAACATTTTTACCAACTTTACAGGGCACAAGATTTATCTAGACTGATCTCAAGCCCTGAGACGGAATCATTTTTCATCGCCTTTCCACCTGGACCTAAAGACTACATATTTACGAGGCCTGGAAATTAACCTTTAAACTTGAAAACTTTCCTTTGCATTGCTTTAACAGTTTACAGTTGCAACAAAGCGTAAGGGAAGCAGGGATGACGAGAGAGTACGCGGGCCCAGCAACTGCTGACCGACATGGCGGGATAAAGCGGTGCAGGGGAATTTAGAATTGATTGACCGACATGGGGGGGGTAAAGCGGTACAGGGGAATTTAGAATTGATTGACCGACATGGGGTAAAGGTAGTGGTACAGGGGGATTTAGGATACATTAACCTACTTGGGGTAAAGGTAGTGGTACAGGGGGATTTAGGATATATTGACCGACATGAGGTAAAGGTAGTGGTACAGGGGGATTTAGGATACATTGACCGACATGGGGTAAAGGTAGTGGTACAGTGGGATTTAGGATATATTGACCGACATGAGGTAAAGGTAGTGGTACAGGAGGATTTAGGATACATTGACCGACAGGGGGTAAAGGTAGTGGTACAGGAGGATTTAGGATACATTGACCGACAGGGGGTAAAGGTAGTGGTACAGAGGGATTTAGGATATATTGACCTATAAAGGCTATCAAGGGAATTTAACTATAACTTCAGGTAATAAAATAGAACTATCCACATTTAAGACAAGAAAATATAATTTCAAAACATTAATAGAAACAATATTTGTCCAATGTCAATTGCTGACATGGAAAAAGTGCCATTTGATGAAAAAGATGCCCTCCCCTATCCTTTTAAATTAGGTCGTTAAATATCGTTAAATTTAATCCTCATTGATATTAACGTCAGATTTCAGGGTCAGTTTGATTTTTTCTTCACGCCAGACTTAATAAATACAAGATGAAAGTGTCATATTTTATTTTTTCCCTAGTTTAAATTCTTGATAAAAAAATGATCAACTAGGAAACTAAGCTCATAAAATGATAAGATAAGAACTCGAGCATTAAATCTTAAGAAACTTTATACATTGATGTGAAAATGAAAATAAATATTAGCATTTTTGATAAATATGACTTTGGTTTTAACGTTAACAGTTTAAGCTGATTCACATCATAGAAACGAAATTTCTTAAAAACATAAATGACAATTTCCAAACATCATGACACACAGTTTTTTAAGAATATAAATTGCTTATAAATATACAACACAATTCAGGAAAATAAAAACTCGTAAATACATAAAAAGAAATTAATTTTTAGAAGAATGAAATCTTAAATTAGCAAACTAAAATAACACAAATTTTTCGTGTACTTTGTATAGTGCTACATATTTGATAATTTAGAATTCTTAGGTTTGATTAACATTGGGCGTTTAAAGATGAGAAAATCTTTCATTTTCTTGAATTTCAATAAATTAATTTGGTCACAGGTAAAATAGTTTCGTTTGAGCATATTTTAACATTTCAAGTTAGGTTCACCTTAGTTCTTTCTCTCAATGCAGGATCACGTCTCAGATTAAATTTAATCAAAGCAAACAAAGTGAACAGAAAAATGTTCAAAGAAGGTTAAAAATAACTTTTTTGTTTTCCTTGGTTCCTTCACAAATTTGCCTCTAACAAAATAATTGTTTTTATATTAAACGGTTCTCAGAATTTTCTTTGTTTTTCAACTTTCTTGGACATTAATTAAGATGTAAAAGCAGCTTATGCAAGCGTATCATTATTGGAATGTGGATTCATGCAAATTATGACTGAAAATAATTGAAATAATGAGTTAATCTAATTGTTAAGATTAAATCTGCTAAATGGATGTAGATTAGAGTTCTGATATATCTAATTTAAACTCAAATAACTAATGATTATAGATAGATTAAGAATACAGAACATCATCAAAATAAGTATGCGTACACATTATATAATTCATTTTTAACTACTAGTTGTTTACTCAAAAAGCTGAGATCGTTTAAAATTTTCTAGAAAAAATGTAAATATTGCAGTACGTGGAGATATTTCTTTGACTTTGTCGTGATTGGTGTAATTCTTTTAATCATGTAATGTTTTCTCATTTTTTATAGAAAGTTATTAAAATTATTACAACGCTTTTGTGCAGGGGCATTTCTTCAAAATTTTAGGAAGAAATTAAAAAAAAATTACTTAAAAGCGATAAATAAGCTCGTTAACTGGAGCCCCGATTCTAGTACTAAATAATGTTTTTAGTTCACCCCTGGTTTAGTTTATATCATATATGTATCAATTTTCCCTTAGCTTGCATTCACTATGCTTGCCTTAATATAAGCTGGGCTTAATATGGGGGAAAATCAAGATAGAGAGGGGGGATGCGAAGAAAAAGGGGCGGGGGAGTATTTTAGGAATATGGAATTAAAATATTTTAGAGTTTAATCAGATAGCAGGGTTAGTAAAATGCTGATTAATTTCATAAATAAATTTTTTAGAAAATTTCAGAATGAACAAAGTGTACACAGTGTGTTTTTACTGCAAATAAACAAACATCAGCTGACACTTTAGGGTTAGGGTGGGGGATGACGTAATTAGTTTGTATTCATCGGTTGTATATGAATAAAGAATGTGCGGTAGATATGTGAAGACTGAGACGTATCTAGTCATTGTTTGACTAAAGACACAGACAGGGATTTTTATACAATATACATAGACAGAGATTTATATACAATATACATAGACTGGGTTTTATATACAATATACATAGACAGGGATTTATATACAATATACACAGGGATTGATATACAATATACATAGACAGGGATTTATATACAGTATAAATAGACAGGGTTCTATATACAATATAGATAGACAGAGAGATATATACAATAAACATAGACAGGGATTTATATACAATATACAAAGACAGGGATTTATATACAATATACATAGACAGGGATTTATATACAATATACATAGACAGGGATTTATAAAAAATATACATTGCAGGGAATTAAACTCCTGTAAAAATGACTGTGAGCGTAATTTTGTTTTAAGTAACCTTCTTTTAAGAGTTACAAGACCGATTCACAATGGTACCCTATTAACCTTTATCTGAGTAAAATAAAGAAATTATTTTCGTTTTCTGTCGATTCATTTCATGTTTTTGCTGCACATTCCAGAAGGTCAATATTATACCAATGAAGTATTATCAATTTTCAGAGAGAAAAACAAGAATATCTTCCTCGTGTTTACCCAGACAAAGGTTAAGAAAAACTAACAAATGTTTGCTTATATCCCTGATATTGTCCTATAATCTGGGAAATAAATAATTGCAATTAAAATTCTTAATTTTTGTTCTATTTTTGTAATTCTGATATGTTCTTACATTATTCTAAATAAAATTTTTGCAAAAATCTCTTTAAAAAAATTTAAAAATTCTTTTTATTTGGTGGGGAGGGGGATTTATGATAAAATTAACATCCCTGTATACATATTCATCCCTGATAAGATAAAAACTAACAAAGATGAAGTAACAAGTGGATTCTAATATAGACGTCAAGACTAGATATATATCATCCAACACATCAAGGAATGGACGGAAAGATTATATAGATTAATAGATTAATGAATAATTACTATGAATGGATAAATGGATAAACGAATGTAAAATTTCTATCAAAGAATTGATTTTTAGATGAATTGATGGCTTTAACAGAATTGATGAATAGATGAATTGATGGCTTTAACAGAATTGATAAATAGATGAATTGGTGGCTTTAACAGAATTGATGAATATATGAATTGATGGTTTAACAGAATTGATGAATAGATGAATTGACTATAGTTGAATAGATGAATTGATGGCTTTAACAGAATTGCTGAATAGATGAATTGGTGGCTTTAACAGAATTGATGAATAGATGAATTGGTGGCTTTAACAGAATTGATGAATAGATGAATTGGTGGCTTTAACAGAATTGATGAATAGATGAATTGATGACTTTAGTTCAATAAATGAATTGATGGTTTTACAGAATTGATGAATAGATGAATTGATGGCTTTAACAGAATTGATGAATAGATGAATTAATGGCTTTAACAGAATAGATGAATAGATGAATTGATGATTATAGGTGAAAAGATGAATTGATGGCTAAAGACGAATAGATGAATAGATGTATGGATGGATTGATGGCTAAAGATGAATAGAAGAATAGATGTATAGATGGATTGATGGCTAAAGATGAATAGATGAATAGATATATAGATGGATTGATGGCTAATGATGAATAGAAGAATAGATGTATAGATAGATTGATGGCTAAAGATGAATAGATGAATAGATGTATAGATGGATTGATGGCTAATGATGAATAGAAGAATAGATGTATAGATAGATTGATGGCTATAGATGAATAGATGAATAAACGAATTGATGAATAGATGAATTGTTGGATAATGATGAATAGAGGAATAGATGAATAGACGTAAAGATGGATTGATGACTAAAGATAAATAGACGAATAGATGAATAGATGAATAGTATGGATGTGCTGCAAATGAACATGGTGGAGCAGATGTCAGATTAACTCCGAACATGAACGAGTTTATGTTTTCCAAGATAATGGATAAATGGGCTGTGAAGGCTGATAGTTTGATGTTTTATCAAATCAAATTACGAAACTGGAATTTTTTCTTCATAAAACTTGTATGAAGCGACATTAACTGGATGTCATATTTAGTTTTGAGGTTCTTCACTGGAGATGTTTTTATCAATTCATATTTGATCAAAACAAAACTAAACTAAACAAAAGCAGTTCATACAATTTGTTTTTGAACATTAACTAAATAGATACCAAACTAACCTTTGTTAATAAAAAATGAAATTGACCATACCTTTAGGTGCCGGTGGCTTAACAGAATCAAAAACAAGCTGTAAAAGACTTTGAAAAGAAGTTCGTCCCTCGGGATTAGATTTCTTCATTGTCCAAAAGTTTACACAGACAGTTGCACAAGCTCTTACGCCAGATTTATTTTCAACAAATTCATGGCTAGGCAGTAACTTCAAGTTGAGACGGCTTTATTCAGACTTGTCTATCTTCAACACAATCAGATTCTCCATACAGGGATTGTTTATCTTATATCAGAAATCTGGAAAGTTTAAAATGGTGAATAAAACCTCGGGAAATCTTAAACCCCTTTATTGTCAACTTTTAGGAAAATAAAAACTGTAGAAAAAACCCAGCTGTCAACTAAATATTATTCATATAAAATATCACTTTGAGACTTATTTATCAAAACGCTAAAAAAACTCGTGTAAGTTTAATTCCCAAATCAAAATCCCTAAGACTTGTAATAGTAAATAGATGATAAACACCCCTGGTTTAAACTTTTTAGGCCCGAAAAATATCAGATTTTTATAAGTTTCCCAAAAAATATCCATTAAAAAATCCCAAATATGTTTAGGCTGGTCTCATTACCAACACCAACAACCAACTAAGGCATAAAAAAAACCTGAGTATTAAAGCGTGATTGAATATTAAGCAAAAGCGAGATATTTCTTGTTACAGGTTTCTCAAACTAGTATTTGAACGTCTCACAATGGGGGCTAGATGGTCAAACAGTCAACTAAAGTATATGAGAACTAGGGCTTCTGTGTGTTGAACTCGAAAAAGAAAGCAGAGTGATCCTGTGAATGAATGAGCACCTGTAGGATCAATTAAACCTCTGTAGGATCAATTAAACCTCTATAAGATCAATTAAACCTCTATAGGATCAATTAAACCTCAGTAGGATCAATTAAACCTCTATAGGATCAATTAAACCTCAGTAGGATCAATTAAACCTCTATAGGACCAATTAAATATCTATAGGATAAATTAATCCTCTTTAGGATCAATTAAATATCTTTAGGATCAATTAAATATCTATAGGATCAATTAAATATCTATAGGATCAATTTAACCACTATAGGATCAATTAAACCACTATAGGATCAATTAAACCTCTATGGGATCAATTAAACCACTTAGGATCAATTAAATCTCAGTAGGATCAATTAAACCTCTATAGGATCAATTAAACCTCAGTAGGATCAATTAAACCTCAGCTACTATAGGATCAATTAAACCTCTATGGGATCAATTAAACCACTTAGGATCAATTAAATCTCAGTAGGATCAATTAAACCTCTATAGGATCAATTAAACCTCAGTAGGATCAATTAAACCTCTATAGGATCAATTAAATCTCTATAGGATCAATTAAACCTCTATAGGATCAATTAAATATCTATAGGATAAATTAATCCTCTATCAAGTAAATCTCTATAGGATCAATTAATCCTCTATAGGATAAATTTAACCTCTGTAGGATCAATTAAACCTCTGTAGGATCAATTAAACCTCTATAGGATCAATTAAACCATTATAGGATAAATTAAACCTCTATATGATCAATCAAACCAATATAGGATAAATTTTAATGAAATTGGAATAATTAAATATTTGTAGGATCAATTAAACCATTATTGGATCAATAAAACCACTATAGGATCAATTAAACCTCTATAGGATCAATTAAACCACTATAGGATAAACTAAACCTCTATAGGATCAATTAAACCACTACAGAGTAAATTAAACCTCTGTAGGATCAATTAAACCACTATAGTATAAATTAAACCTAAAAAGGAATAATTAATTATCTGTAGGATCAATTAAATCTCTTTAGGATCTATAGGATAAATTAAACCTCTTAGGCTAAGTTAAACCTCTATAGGATCAATTAAACCTCAGGATTAATTGAATCTCTGTAGGATCAAATGACCCTCTATAAGAATCAATTAAACCTGTTTGTCTGATAGTAGTATCAGTTAGATATCACAATTTTTAACATTTTGAACTCATTATTATCAGTACTAAAGTGACTTGCGCATTATTATCAGTACTAAAGTGACTTGCGCATTATTATCTGTACTAAAGTGACTTGCGCATTATTATCTGTACTAAAGTGACTTGCGCATTTCTATTGCAGAAAAACTTATAAGAATTATTAGAACAAAGACTTTAAAATCTAGAAAAAACGACCATATCTTCCACATTATTAATCAGATAAAACCTTTGCAGGCTCAACTACACAACTGTGAGATTAACTGGTTCTCTGACAATTATACCAATTAATTAACAGGATCGATTGGAGATCTTAAAAGATCTTTTATTATCCAATATCCCCCTCCATCTCCTGAGCCTGTAGGATTGATGAAAACCTGTAGAATGTAGATCCAATGGAAACATCCCTCAAAATTCACATTTTCCCATATCAAAACCATACCAAAATAATTTTTAAGCGAGGGGGTAAATTGAATACAATCGATTTGTTAAAATTGAACCCCTCCCACCCCTTGCCCTGTGGGATTAATGAAAACCAGTAGGTCTAATGGAAAACCAGTAGATCTAATGGAAAACCAGTAGATCTAATGGAAAACCAGTAGATCTAATGGAAAACCAGTAGATCTAATGGAAAAAATCCCTCAAAATTCACTTTATTCCCCCCAAAAAAATCAATACCAAATTCATTCTTAAGGAAGGGGTGTTCATTCAATACAATATATTTGTGAAAATTGACCCCCCCCCCTCCCCCCTCTGGGTAATTATAAGACCCCTTATCCTATAAACCTGTAGGATTAATGTAAACCTGTAGATCCTATGGTCCTTGTAGGATAAATATATGTATAAGGATCCGCCCCTTGGATAAGAATATGACCCTTATCCTATAAAGTAAACCTGTAGGATTAATGTAAACCTGTAGATCCTACGGTCCTTGTAGGATAAATATATGAATAAGGATCCGCCCCTTGGATAAGAAGATGACCCTGATCCTATAAAGTAAACCTGTAGGATTAATGTAAACCTGTAGATCCTACGGTCCTTGTAGGATAAATATATGGATAAGGATCAGTGTCTGTACACCCCCGCCCCTCTCCCTATATATGGAGTCTCCAAGAGTCCAAACCATACAACTAATAAGAGTCAAGGAATGCAGATGGAAACAAACAATTAATTCTTGTATCATTACTCTAACACCTATCTATGCAGTATCTAAAGGGTTTATCAAATAACAAGATAACTCCTTAGTTTCGTCAGATAAGGGGTTTAGAGGTTTGTTACCCAGCCGATCTTTGAGGCAGGATTTATCCAAATTTAACAAGATTTAAGGTTGAAAAAAAACTTGAATTTAGAAGAAAATACACAGCAGTTATGTTACACTAGAGCTATGCGCTATACTTTAATACAATTCAAATACTTAGTGTCAAATTTCCAAAACATAAAAGAGAAACTGGGAAGGAATAAATTGTTTACTAAGTTGTCGTAAACTTTAAGATGCATGATGAAAAAAAGAGAAAATTCTAAAAATATTTTTGAAGTGCCTAGATGTTAAAAAAATATAATAGTAACATTCTATATTATTGGTTTATCATCAGTATATGTACGAAAGTATTTATGTACAATACACATGTACATTATTATATAATATATGTATATGTTTAAGGGACGTAAGTGTAATTTAAAGTGGCCCTCCATAGTTTTACAACGGTACCCTTGAAACATTGAAACCTTAATCGAATAAAAAAAACTCAAATAAGTATATGTATGACTTTGTACTAAATTAATACATAAAGTTTAAAGAAACAAAAACATTCATATCTAATTCATACTTCATCAAACAAAGCTGTTAAAAGTTGTAAATCGGGCATTAGCATCTTTGCATGAAGGTTCACTTGAAATTTCGATTACAGTCCCTTTAATATATTTCCCAAAACTAAATGTCGTCTATAGTACGGTGGTATACGATTATATAAATAAAATAAAGACGACTTTCGATTTAAATTTTGATTTATATCAAGCTATTAAACAGCATGGATACACAAAAAAATGAAAAACAACGAGAATCTGTAAATTAAAAAAACTTCTCTTTAATTACTTTTAAACTTGTAATTCGAAAAAACCGTGTTAACAATAAAACCTTAAATCTATTGGTATTATCGCCTGCCACCGTACAATGCAAGGAAAAATATTTACAAAATCTTCTTTTACACTGATAAAATCATCACTTACCTAAAAAAGAAAAAAAAATATTAGTACATTTCAATAACTTAAATTTTTACATTTCATTTTTTAGTAAGTCCACCCATGATAAATCAATAATCATGCATAATAATGATGTGTCTAAATATGAGTTTTGAGAAATAAATATAGAAATGTCTGGACATTTCCAGGAATTTTATTTAGCTAACCACATTAGGTAGAAAATACAAAGTATTTCCTGTAAACTGATAGGTGCTAGTTTACGTAAAGTTTTTTTTTACCTAACCTCCACTTTTTACTGGCTAATAAGTACAAGTTTCCTTTTAAAGAGAAAAATTAAAGTTTTTTGACCTACCCTTTTCTTTTACTGGCTTATAAATACGAATTTATTTTCAAAGAGAAAAATTAAAGTTTTTTTTACCTACCCTCTACTTTTACTGGCTTATAAGTACGAGTTTCTTTTTAAAGAGAAAAATTAAAGTTTTTTTACCTACCCTCTACTTTTACTGGCTTATAAGTACGAGTTTCTTTTTAAAGAGAAAAATTTAAGTTTGTTTTTACCTACACTCAACTTTTTACTAGCTAATACGTACGAGTTTTTTTAAAGAGAAAAATAAAAGTTTTTTTGACCTACTCTCTACTTTTTACTGACTAAAACGTAGGAATTAATCGTCCAAATCAGAACAGTGATTTTTTAAGTATGACAGGCTTACCGCTTTCAGAGGAATCGCCCTTCTTCGTAGTAGCTGCGTTTCCCATTTTGCTTTTTTCTTTTGTTTTTTAGCCCTGTTCAATTTCGTTTACACATTTGTATTTTTTAGTTTTCTTTACTCCATTCTCTAGGTTAGGAGGGTTTAACCTTATCCTAACTAACTATCTATCTATCGGAATATCACAGTAATTTTATTTCATAGTTCTGAAATTAAAGTACCATAGTTAATGATTGATTTGAAGCTTTCTCAACATTATATGTTTTTGTTAAAATGATTATTAATAAAACAAATTATATGTTGACTTGTGTGTTCAGTTTCTGGAACGTGTTTTTCAAAAATAAAAATCTACTTTTGAAATAAAAATAAGAATTACAAGGCTTTAAAATGACCTTATAATCTTTTTAAAAAGCATTTGCTCATGGAAAAATTGTCAAATCCATTGCAACAATTTTAACAGTATTCTTCCAGCGTTTGAAGGGTTTATAAAAACTTGCATTAAAATTTTAGTTTTCTTAAAATAATTTTCGAAAATTTGAAGATGAAACTTGAACGTACACGTGATCAAATGTATAATTAAATAACTATTCTGACGTTTATATAAAGCTGCACATGTTTTCAAGTGAAGGGATGGAAGATATTTGAGATTAAATTTGCTCCTTGGGAGATTTAATTGGAAAACTAGAACTTTAAAACTTTCTTGGAATTTAATTTTGCTCCTAGATATTGAATGCTATGGTTGTCAATTATTCCTAAGTAAAATAAGGTGGCAAAATTAAATGTAAGCTGCATAATAGTTAAGATTGAAAAGACTAGGATCATCTTCTAAACATTTTCTTTTTGTATGCATTGTAAAACAATAAAAAAGTTCGCGGATTTTATAAAAAAAACATTCGTGGAATTTTAGAATTTAATGAAAATCGAATTTTGTTGGAGGCTAACTTTTAAAATTTTGATCATCCATAAACCTTCCCTGGGGTCACGTAAGGTCCCGCTGAAAATTGGGACCTGATCGGTTCAGCCGATATGGCGTTTATAGGATAAATACAAACAAACAGAAGATGAATAATCGTTTTATTAAATTCTAAATGTGATTTAAAGTAACCCTTTTAATTACAGTTTGCATCGGTGCCAGTTAAACCTTACTCTTGTACACAAATGAGAGTGAATTTTTGGAAAATTTCGACTCGTATCCCTACTCAGTACTCAGGAGCAGCTTAACTGATATGAAGTGGGCAAAGCACGATGATATCTCCATCAAGGATTTCAAATTAAAGATTCGTTTGCATTCTATTTAACCCGTTTAAAAGATACATTAATTCTTGTTTTTTAATTAAAAAATTAAACTCCAAAGCATTATCTTTCATTTCAAAAATGTACATAAGTGCACTGTGATAATGGATTTAATCAGGATATGCGGACATTAAGATATGTACCAAAATCAATTGAACTATAAAACGTTAAGATTTTTTGAGAATAAAAATTCAATTTACTACTTAATTACTTTATAAGAATTAAAAAGAAAACATGTCGAAAAGTACATTGTACCAAAAATTCTATAAATCAGATTTACAGAACTAAAGCTTAAAGGGAGTGACCGGCAATGCACGGGGGTTGAACTGAGTATGCAGTATTGTAGAAAATCTTTTTAGGATTCATTTGAGACATATAAAACGTTTCCACGATGTATAATTACTGAGATAGAGTGCAAAGTCAACGTTCAAAACCATGAATCTGGGTGGGTACGTTTTCAGAATCGTGTCACGTCACTTAAAGAGTTAAATGAATTTAATGAACTTTAAATATGAATTCAAAACAAAAAAGTTTAACTTTTAAAAACCGTCGACCTTTTATTCATAAAAATCAACGATTTTTGCAAGAAACTGTTTTACTTAGTAATGCATATAAATCCGTGCACTTGAATAAAAGAATCAGAATCAGATCAACTACAAAAAAAAACCTGTTTCCTAGCAATTTGTTATGACAGGCTAAATATTTAGAATTTTTCACATCTGTAAATTTACTGTACTTGATATATTCGCAAAATATAGTTCTGAATCACTTATCAAGGTTTCATTTAAGACAATTTAAGATTGTAATATGATATCTGCTACTGTTCTAATTTTCTCTGTTGTTCACTATCATCTTCAATATAATCAGCCTCAGGGGTTAGTATATCAAATTATCAAAACAAGAAAACAAATTGTAATTGAATAAAAATAAAATGGCAGAAGGTGTGCGGGTTGAGTTCACTATTTTCAGTCTAAGACATTGTTAGTATATTATTAGAGAGGAGTAGGAGTATAGAGCCCACTCATTAGAGATCAATACAGCCTCGAATCCAGCTGTACCACCACCACCACCACCAGTATTCATGGCCGCTGCATACAACCGCCGAGCAGAAACTAGTCTGGATTGTCAGCTGATGCTATATATTGACAAATTTAACCGCTAGACGTCGCTAGTGAAGTGTCTTAAGAAATCTTTCTTGGCTTTCTCAACTTATATAAAATGGAGTTGATAGCGACACTTTACGGGAATATTTTACAATAATGGAGTCTTGGGAATTACTAATTAATGATGTAAGTAATAAATAAAAATGAAACTAATTTTTATTTTTTGTCAAGGTATCCTTGTGCAGTTCATGATATTGTTAATAATGATAATATTTCAACACATTATGGTTTTTTTAAAGTTAGATTTTATGATTTAATTGCAACGGCAAAACTTCATGTCATAGACGAGCGTGGGGGGTATTCGGGGGTACGCCCCCCCTCTTGAAAAAATTATGGGTGCAAGTAGAGGGAACGGCATAAAATGCATAAAATTCCCGGGAGGGGGGGGGGTTACCAGGGGAGAGGATAAAAAATCAATTATCCCGCCCCTGGAAAATATCCTAAGCTGTGTCATTGCACATTTGATAAAAGACTGTAAGTTTTGTAAGACCCATTTTTTGAAACGAGGACTGATCAAGTTTGAAACCGGATGAATTGTTCATGGAATTATTAAAAAATTATTCACGTAACAAAAATCTATTTTTAAATATTGAATTGCCTACTTTGAAAAGATCAAAATCAATTAATCCCATTATGCAACGTTGAAGGTAGAATATGCAATAATGCCAAACATTCCATAAATAAGAATAATATAACTTACACTACATAACTATCAAAGGGGCAGATACAGTACGTCTTAAACATAAAAAAAGAAACTGTCATTTAGTAGTTTCTCTTTGTTTACTTGTAAACTTGTAAAAAAGCTTGTAAGAAGTCAAAACTTGAATAGAAAGTCGTCTTCATTGTATTGACACTGGAATTTTTTAATGTACTGTGAAAGAGTGTGTTATAATAATATAAATTAGACAACAAACGCAATTATTTTAAATCATATTACTTTAAAATCAATTTAAAGAAGCCAGCATCTGCCACTCTTATAGTTTGTAGTTGCGCCCCAAATTTTAACAGGTAGATCCACTTATTTCCGGGGGGGGGGGTGGTACACACGCAGTGCATCCAAGACGTAACTTTGTTTACATTCCTCACAGAGACTGCAGTACACATAAGTACTTGATACAGCAGTTCCTTTTATATTTCTTGATTCCTTGATTCCAATTTGTCTTTCTGATATTTTTGGTCAATATTTTAAATATACAATAAATTCAATTCAAAATGTTAATGGTCAGCCACAAGATAAATTCGACGTAGTATATTTAGAACTATTTTATATTTTAGCGAATAAAATATGTGCAATCTATAGCCTTTAAACAAAACACAGCATTTCTTTAACGTTTTGAGGCATATCAACTATAATTTTAAGCATTATCAAGTACAATAGGTGGCAACAGAGAAATGAACAAATTATACACAACGTCACAAGTGTCAAATATAACGAGGAAAACGAAATTTTCTCACATTAGTTGACATGTTTTCCAAGATTAATAAAAAAATGTAAAAACAGAGGCTAAAGAACACATACAATTGCACTTATTTTACTGTAAGAAAAGCACTTTATTCTAAAATTATCACAATTATTGATAATGTTGTCGGACATAAAAACTGAATTGACACTTGTGACGACAGAATACAACTGTACTGAGAGTGTACAAATTCTACGTTGCCATCAATTGTACTTAAAAATCTATTTGATTTTAAGTTATCATAGATTTCAATCGCAAAGATTAGATGGCAGAGACATGGGGAAAATGTTATGAACAGGGGTTTATGTGATTTAAAATTACACATCCAATTTTCATTAGAATAAGAAAATGACTATTTCAGTTTCTTGAATAATAATATTAACTCATTTACGCGATCGGTTAATGGGTAAAATTTCAAAAAATCTAAATGAGATGTGTATTTTAAATTTAACTGTGACAAATAAAGACAGAGATAGAATTTGATAAATTTGAACTAGGTCACTGAGCTACCTAACGCCGATTCAACAATCTTAAAGCTCCCTTCATTCCAATTCTAAACTTGTGGATCGTGAGAAAATTATGAATCCCTGATTCAAGGATCAGTGGCTAGATCACTTAAACTCAAATCCGGTTCCAGGTAATTTTATTGTTAAAAAACACGATTAAGCTGCACAAGGCCGGCCGACCAACTAAAATTCCAAGTTACCTGCATCTTTGTTTTTGTTTTGATAAAATTTCCTAATCTGCCCTAAAACGTCACAATCCCTATCCCTCTCACCAGTTCAAATATTCATGTACTGACACAAGTAAGCTGATGTATTGTACAGTGATAACTATAATAAAGCGAAATAAGGCCTTCTTCGTATAATCATGTAATTTGTGAAAATGTCATTTAAAGATCTTGTCGTTTAGAACTTTTATGATTGATCTCTTTAAACATGCTATGAGAGACCTGAGTCCGAATTTAATGAATTTGAGCCACGTCTCAAATTCGCCAAAAACCGGTTTCAATTGAGCGCTGGCTTAAATCTTGAAACATTGAATACAATTTTAATACCAACCATATTTGAGCCGCGTCTAAAATTAAGCCGCGGCTCAAATTCTTTAAATTCGTCCTCTGTACTTTTAATCTTCAAATTAGAGTATAATTGCTTGATCACTCAATTCAAGTCAATTAGAGTATAATTACTTGATCACTCAATTCAAGGTAGTTAGAGTATAGTTGCATGATCCCTCAATTCAAGTTAATAAGAGTATAATTGCTTGATCACTCAATTCAAGTTATCTCTGCAGGGTACAATCACCAGGGGATTATTCCGTTATAGGACTAGCTGAAGATCAATGCTTGATCTTATGATTCACATTCACAACACAAAACTTTACCACGACTTCAGTGTCCGAATTTAATTAATTTAAGCAACGTCTCAAATCCCCAAAAAAACGGTTTTAACTGACCGCCGTTTAAATCTTGAAAAATTTAATACAAATTTAAGTGAAACCAACCATATTTGAGCCGCGGCTTAAATTTAACCCGCGGATCAATTTCTTTGAATTCGGTCTTAAGGCTTATTTTTAGAGTTATAAAAATTTCCAATTACAAAATTATAGTGACGATTCTAACTAAGTAATGTCTTCCACTTCATTCTTGTTATCACTGAATAATCCATATAATAAAGCTCTTCGGTGTTGCCCGTGGAATTAAAAAAATCGAATTTTAAAGAAAAAAATTGATTTGTGAAAAGAAAATTCGAATTTATTTTTAGCCTATGTTACCCCCAGGGCACCCATGAGTTTCCTCAAAAAATGACAAATAAATATGTATAAAAGCGAATAGCTTTATTATAGAATATGTAGAATAGCAAAACAGCCGGACCGAATAGGCTGAAATTTTTCATGTGAACCTATGGGTACCCAGGTATTGCAAACAATGCAACAATGCAACAATGCAACTTCTATGGCAATGTCAAGTCCCAAACAAAAACTGGGCTTTTTCAGTTATATTATTTGGACGACTTTGACTTACAGAACATTCATGTATAAATGCTTGTACATCATGAATATAGAAATTAAATTATCTTTTTCAAATTACCTTTTCTCTCTTGAGCCCTGGCCTATCCCCCTCCTCTAACTTCTCGAACTTTCCACCAACTGAAAATAGAAATTAAGTTAAATTCCACAAAAATATTGGAATATACAGTGTTATCCAGAAAGGACGAGACTTCAGTGACGACTGTACAAAATTTATGCAATATGGTTCCAAGAACTGGAACTTGATGTATATAGTAGATCATACAAATGATATGTTCAAGACTAAATACCAAATTCAACCATCAGATCGTTATATTTTCGGTCGTTATTATATTCTTATCCTTTGTGGGTAACCCTGTTCCATTATTATAATTGCCAAGTCACTTTAAAAGAGAACCTGCAATTGTTTTACGATAGAAAAAAAAGAATATCTCTATCATTTGTGATCGGACAAATTTAAAAGGTATCTGTGTGCATCGGGCATTCTATTTTTGAATACGCAAACAGTTTCTTTAAGTTTTTTGCTCTGATAATTTTTCATAAATGGAAAAAACTAAACATTGTGCGCGTTCTCATAAAAACTGTTAAGAACTGGGCAAAAGTTTTGCAAATTCACTGCAAACCAAGATGTGCACACTCTCATGCAAAAATCGAGCAGTATTTTGCCAAAAACTCATTTTAAACTTAAGTTGTAAAAAAAAGCGCATAGCAATTTCGAAAGGTTTATGTCTAGGGCTACAAAAATGTCCAGGAGAGTTTTAAAGGTAAAGCAAAGGCATTTTGACACCTTAACCTCAAGGCTGTTTCAGAGTTGATTAAATTTCACTCATTTATTGGCCCAAAAGAAATGCTGGCCATGTGGTCGGCCATTTTTTATACCGAACAATAAAATAATGATAATATAAAAAAATCAATTGATTTTATTGCACTATTTTTTTAAACATTGAATTTAAATTTTTTTTTTTTTCTAGCTATTCCATAAAGGAATTATTTTATGATTTTATCAAATTCTTTTATTCCTTAAAACAAAAGCAGATTCATTATCAAAACTACGACATTTTTGTTAATATTAAATTATTCAGGATAGAATTTCAGCTAAAGTTAATTAGAATTTCAGAAAAGTTGTTATATCTTTAAGGTTTAAAGGAGTTTTGCAATACAAATAAAGATTTCAAGTTAAAACACTGCAGACATTATTAAAATTAATAAAGCATAAAAAAATACCTAATTTTTTGCCTCAAAATCCCATTTTCAAATTTCCAATTTTTCGTAGACCTTAGAAATTTCAAACTATAAATTCTGTTAGATCAAAAAATCTAAGTGTGAAATGTCTAAGGTTTATACTATGAGGTTGCAGAGATATAGGGATAAGAAAATTTGAGTTTATGGCAAAAACTTAATTCCTAAATTGTTGATAAAATTTAATTTTTCCGTAAAAAAAAAGTTTACAAGAAATATTTCTTATCAAATGCTCTTCAGAAAAATAAGGTTGTTAGGAAGCAGGTTATAGAATTTGTTTTTTATGCTTTTTAAAAGTTTTAAATTTTTTAAAAACTAGGTACTGTTTAGTTCAACTACTTACTTCTGGTGCCGAGATTGATTGAGCAAATGTAGTTCAATTAGACGTATCTAGTCATAAATTCTGACCACAGGATTTGATTTTGGTTTTGTCTTTTTTCAATACAATTATTTTGCTTAATAGTTTTTCTTTTTTGATAATAATTTCTGCTTTTTAGTTTAGTTTTGAGTTTACCACGACAATATATTTCAAAATGTTTTGGGACAAAGGATATTAATGTTTTTAGTATCAACTTAGATAGAGAACAGATAACAGAGAACAGAAAATAATACGAATAGAAATATTTCTTAATCAAATATGTCCAGAATTTTTTTCTCGTTAAAGGTTAATTCTTTTCCAATAAAAAGCTTACTATTTTTTTTACTTACACTCCAGACCGACTTTATTTTGAATATAAATTTCTGATATAAAGAATGTTTTAAAGAACTAGACACAATTTAATTATTTGTAGTTATAAAACTGTTTTCGATTCCAGAGAAAACATGAACTGTTTGCGCAGTAAGTTCACGATAAAAGAAAATTAAGAGAATTTTTAGAATTTTTTGCTAAATTTACTATCATTTGCTAATAATGCTTTTTATATATAATCTTGAATTTAAATCAGAGTGGTTGGCTACAACAATAAAATGTTACATTTGTCCACAAAATAACTCCGTTTTAATGGGTGGTTTTCCGCCGAGTCTGAAAATTCCACGTGCAACGCATGCGCACCATTTTTTGTAACACTCATAAACCTTGTTACTAGAGTAAAGTAAATAAAAAAAAATACATTTTTCATGACAAAAGTACAAGTGAAGAAGGCCGCAGTATTATACTGCAGTTATTGTAGTTTGCATAAACAATCTTAAAAATATTTGTTTAAAAATTATGATTGTCATCCTCAGTTCTCTTTTTCCTCATTTCCTTTTTCTTGCACGCTCATCGTCATTCTCAGTTTTCGTTCCTTCCTTTCCTTTATCATTAACATTCTTAGTCCTTTTATTTTCCTTGCACTCTAATCGTACCTTCTTCTTTAATTCTTCTTTAATTCTTCTTTAATTCTTCTTTAATTCTTCTTTAATTCTTCTTTAATTCTTCTTTAATTCTTCTTTTATTCTTCTTTAATTTTTTTAATGCTTCCTTTCTTTTCCTTCTTTTTCCTTATCTTCATCACGATTCTCTCCTTTTTCATTCCACATATTTTTTTTTCTTTGCCTCCATTTCTCTCCTGCTTTTCATCCATTTCCCTCCTTTTCAGAATTTCCGTATATGATACTTATCTTTCCATTTATTGATTAATTTATTGTCGTTCCTTTCCCCTTCATTCTTCCTTCGTGCATACTTCTCATTATTTTGCCATCACACCTTCTCCTTTTCTATATTAATAATTTATATTGTTCTCTTCTTTCTCCTTCCTTCCTTTGCCTTTACTAATCTGCTCAATATCACCATTTATTTACTCCTTTGAACCTTCGGTTTTATTTCCGGTTCTTTTTCTACATCTCTCTCCTCTCTTCTCAATCCATTAATAAACCCATTTACCAACTACCCTTCTTTTTTCATTTCCGTTCCCATTCTCTCCTTCATTCTTTTCCTTTTCTCTCTTTCATTCCTTCTTCCCTTCCTTTTCTCAACCTTCTCTCCTTCCTTCTCTCCTCCTTTTCCTCGTTCAACATTCCGCTCTCTGTCCCTTTTTCTTCTCCCTTCCTTCCTCCTTCTCACCCCCCTCCCTTTCNTCTTTTTTCTCTTTTGTTTTCTCTTCCCTCTTCCCCCCTTGTACCCCCCCCCACACTTCCCTTTATCTCCCGTTCCTCCCCGTATTTCCCTCATATTTTCAGGCATTGTTTTGTTTTAACAATAAACATTTATTAACAGAAGGTTAAATTTTCTCTCCTCCCACAGTTAGACCCAAAAAAGAGGATTTCCGTAAGAACAGGTTTTAAAAAAGAAAAATTAACAAAATATTTTTTTTGAAAGTTATTTTAAGTTAAAACCAGTTTTGGTGTATTAATACAATGCATCGGAAAATTGATATATTTTCATAACGTTTAAGAATTTCAGCAATTTGCAAATTTGTTGTTTCCCAAATATTTAGAATTGTTTTATAAAGAAAAAGTTTTTTTTTGATCTTTAAAGAATAAAAAACTGACGAATATTGTTTAGCCTTTGTTCCCCGGGCACCTAAACCTAAACGAATTTCAGCCCATTCGGTCCAACCGTTTGGCCAGCTATAGCTAACATAAATGAGCGAAGAGCTTTTTTATATAGATTATGTGTAACATCATATTTTTGCAACCCATGCACCCCTAACCGCCTGATTGATTCATATAGGTACCATTTCAACGAGTCAGGGAAGAAATTATCATTATTGGAGTACCATTGGAGTACCATTGGAGACCCCATTTCATTGGAGACCTTAGATTTTCGTTAGAGATGAAAATATGGGGGTCTCCAATGAAAATTAAAGGGGTTTTTAACGAGAATCTGGGGATCTCCAACAAATTCTGGGGGTCTCCATGACTAAAAAAATGGGTCTCCATTGAACATCTGGGGGATTTCCAATGAAAATATGGGGGTCTCCAATGAGACGTTTATGGGGTCTTTAATAAAAGGGGGTCTCCATTAGTACCCCAATGATGATTTTTTCATATTATCTATTTATAGAAAAATTAGGATATCTCATTTATCTATGATCAACTAAAAGGGTAAAGGATACCGTTGTCAATCATATACGTCACTCTAAATACGAATAAAGGCTTACTTAAAATTACGTCCTAAATTCTTCAAATGTTCTTGAAACCAACTTTCAAACATGTTCTGAAGACCCATGAGTAAGGTTTTATTATCAGAGTTAGGTTAAATCTCTCTGTAATGTTTATAATTAATTCTTTTATCTTTCTTTTGAACTGCTTGAGGATTTATAATCATCATGTGTGGTATGTGAAATGGAGGGGGGGAGGGGTATAATTGAAACAACGCTAATTAGTTAAATTATGCCCTATAGGAAGATAGCACAGTGGGATATATTTAATTTATACAACACATTAAATATGAATTGTTATCTTTATTTGATTTCTTTCTTTTTACAACAAGAGAAAGTAATGCTTTCTTTTTTAATTTATCTTGCTTTATACATCGGGTTGTGTAAGGCACGCCAAGGGGGGGGGCAAGTTGATCCCGCCCACCCCCTGTCGTCAAAAATCGATAAATTTGAAGGGACCATGTAGACGTACGTGTTTAAATGACCTCTGTTTAAAAAAAGTGGAAGGAATTCGATTCACAATAAACGACACCATCAAAACCATTTTCTCATCTAGAATAAATGAAATATCAATGATTTCTCTTTTAAAATTTTTTTTTTTAATTTTAGCTTCTCCATAAGTTGTTTTTCAGGCACAATAGGGAGGAAATTGGCAGAAATAACAAACATTTTTTTTCAAGCTTTTAATACAACCTATCTTCCACATTAAAGATCAGAGTCAGTGGTAGGCGATTATATCAATACAATGAAGATGATACTTTTATTTAAGAATTGATTGTTAACAAGCTTTTTCGAATTGCAAGTAATCAATGAGAAGCTTTTTTAATTGACAGCTTCTCTGGACTTCAATGTTTTTGTATATTCAGCTGTATCCATTCGTTGTATTGATATAATAGGCTACCACTGTAGGTAAAGGATGAAATTTAGCGAATCGTTGTGAATAGAGAATTTTTCTTGAAAATTACAACGACAGTATACTTAAGACCTAAAATGCTCAGATAAAGAAAAAAAGGTTTAACTCATTCTGTCCATCTAAAAGTTTCCACCTGCAGTGACATATCTAAAATTTTCCACCTGCAGTGACATGAGTATTCAAAAGGAGAAAATGAAAGACTGAATACTGTTTATTTTACTTCTTTCATCTGTTTATTTGTGTTGAATAAATGAGAAAATATTCGAAATTTGTTTACTGTATAAAATCAATTTCAAGGGGCGCAGTTTTTTACTATTTTTTGACCAATTCTCCACCATTTTTCTACCTTTTTTCTACCAGTTGTCTAAGATTTTTTGTCCAGCTTTCTACTATTTAAATTCCAGTTTTCGACCATTTTTCATCCCTTTTTCTACCATTTTCCACCATTTTCTACGAGTTTTCTATCAGTTT
>NW_019396355.1:66902-69686 GCF_000591075.1 Eurytemora carolleeae | reverse complement strand
CTCTTATTCAAGAGCAATATCTTATATTTTGTCATATTACTTCTCTTATTTAAGAGCAATATCTTATATTTTTTCAGAAATAACTTTTCTTATTCAAGAGCAATATCTTATATTTTGTCATATTACTTCTCTTATTCAAGAGCAATTCAGAAGAACAAAAATGTTTCAAACTTTTACAAACTGTTGTAGAAAGTACAGAGAAAACTATACATACAATACAAGCTTGGAAACCCAGCGTTGCCCAGGTTATTCTTAGTTACTCCCAATTCAGCCGTTTACCTGCGCTTGGTTTTAAATTACGATTTTAGTCATATTTTCCCTATGAAAGTCGACCCACTCAACTTAGAATCTCAAAACCAAGCTAGGAAAATTCCCGTGGTTCTCCCGAGTTCCCCAATCAAAATGTGTGGCAAATCGTTCTAGAGGGTCCTGAGTTATGATCTGACATTCGAACAAACAAACAGAGATTACTACTTTATATATATTTTTATAATAACTTTAAAGTTCAGTTAAAATATTATTATTAATTATATCTGATTAACTTCTGGTGAAATGACGTTTTTAATATTTTCCTGGATAGATATTTAACAACCTTGAAAAGTGTTATTATTCTTTATTATCGAAGACATATTTCAGCAATCGGACCCTTGGCATGCTGATTGCTGAATTAGAACACCCCATCTATATTGTTGCTTTTCTGTTCGTCTGTCTGTCCGTTTCTATCCAATAAACGTCAAAACGACTGAACCGATCGGGCTCAAGCTTTGTGTGGGACCTCCCGTGACCCCAGGGAAGGTTTATGGATGATCGAATTTTCAAAAATTTGCCTCTAACAAAATTTGATTTTTGAAAATATGGAAAATCAACGAATTTTTTATTATAAAATCCGCGAAATGATGTGTTTGTATTGTTTTACAATGTATACGAAGAGAAAATGTTCACAATTTGAATAGAAGCTGAGCGCGAAGCGCCCTAAAAACCTAATAACCATAAAAAGAAGANTCTTGCCAATGCACCTTTCATGTACCTTCCTGCCAGTGCACCTTTCATGTACCTTCCTGTTAATGCACCTTTCATGTACATGCTTGCCAATTAACCTTTCATGTACCTTATAGCCAATTCACCTTTCATGTACCTTTCTGCCAGTGCACCTTTCATTTACCTTCCTGCCAATGCATCTTTCATGTACCTTCCTGCCAATGCACCTTTCATGTACCTTCCTGCCAGTGCACCTTTCATGTACCTTCCTGCCAATGCACCTTTCATGTACTGTCCTGCCAAGCAAAAAGGTGAAACGTCCGGTTATCATTTTTTTTATCCTGCTGATTCATGATTTGTGTTCCGTCAGCTACCATTTTGTCTTTTTTGTACTGTGCTGCCAATTCATTTTTCTTGTACCGCCTTGCGAATACTGCACCTTTCTTGTACTGTCCTGCCAATTAATCTTTTAAGTACTGTCCTGTCTGAGCTGAAAACTTTAGAATTTAGATATCAAGATCAATGGTTTATTTCCTCTTTTTATTAATCTTCAGATTAATTTAATCGTACATTAAGATCCAGGAAAGTATCTAAATTGCAACCAATCAGAATGTTGATTGCAGAAACCGAACAGCCAATTAGAAGCCGAGATATTTAGCGCGCAATAAATGAGAGAACTCTAACTGGTCGGAATCCAGCAGGCATATCCAAAAGATAGGATTAAGCAGAAAATCAAAAGTGTCCGCAGTGGATATTTAACAATAGAGATAATTCTCCTAACATAATTCGGTAGGAGAACAGGCCGGTACAAGGAGTACAGGGAGTACAGGGAGTACAGGGAGTACAGGGAGAACAGGCCGGTACAGGAAGTACAGGGAGAACAGGCCGGTACAGGGAGTACAGGGAGTACAGGGAGTACAGGGAGTACAAGATATGCTTCCTGTACGAAGAGTTCATAATCTTGGTACACTGTAAAATGGTATACTGGCACACCGGTTAATGTTTCCCCATACAAGACGGTGTATCTGTATAGCTCCAAACTGTAATGCAAGGATTATGCATGACGGTACACCAGACCTTTCTTCTCAAGTATGAGCACCTTAGGAGAACCCATCCGTCCCGCTGGGTTCAAGAATAACAGTGCTGATATCCTGATAGTAGACGATTATACGTTTTTAAGTGTGAATTTCAAGCTTGTTTAATGTGTAAACCTTAACATTAGAGTACTATGGAGAAGAGAGAAGGTATATAGAATACAGTTAAATCTCAGACTGAGTCAAAAAGAAAATATTTTTCTTCAGTTTTATTCCTTCCTATTCCCCCTTTCACGGATACCTCCCTCTTCCAATAAACATTGACCAAAGAAAGCCGCCCCCCCCCCCTTATTCTATCAATATGATGACGTGCGAAAACATCCTTGCAAAATCCTTGTACTTTTGCAAACTTTTAGCACTGTAAACAAGGCACCATAGTATTGTCTTATTTTTAGTTATCATCGTCTACTGTTTCAAGTCTGGTGTCTTATACTGTTTGTCTAGTGTCCACTGAGGCTGTATTGTTTGAGTGTCTAGTTTCTAGTGTCCAGATGTGTCTAGTTTGTATGTTGTGTCAGAGATGTCTAGTTTAAAATGTTTAATGTCTGTGTCACGTGAATTCTTTTAGGTGTCAACTGTCAATGTCTAGTATTTGATGTCTGGTTTAATGTTTCTAATGTCTAGTTCAAGTACGTGCCATGTCTGGTGTCTAACTTAAATACGTAATATTTGTACCGTTTGCAGATTCAAATAATGGAAAATGTGAAACAAG
>NW_019396355.1:35706-66583 GCF_000591075.1 Eurytemora carolleeae | reverse complement strand
GGATGGTTTCATTTTCTTTTAATTTTTTTCTGCTCTTTCTCACCCTTTTCCTCCTTTTTCTCCTCCTGTTCGGCATCCTGGAAAGAGACTGGGGGAGGGTACCGAGGGTTTGGGAGAAGGAAAAACATTCTTTACCTCCTCTAGACCATAACCTCAGCTCCACAGATTCACCGGCCTTCACAAATTCCTGGTATAGAGCCAGGACCCGCTGTATTGAACCCATGTGTATTTGTTAAGTTGAAACAGGTTGACCAGGTAGAGTGGTCGCTCCCAACATTTCAGCTGATTTGGGGGCCAACACAGGTTTGCGGCCAAACTAGGCAGGGAGGAGAGAGCTGGTTGCTAACAGGTTGAATGCCGGGTCAAGGAAATATCAAGTTGTAATATCAAGTGACCCTCCATGTAGCTAAGGACGTTCTCGATTCACATCGATAATCTTTAAACCTTCATTTTATCAAAAAAAATCGGACATGCTATAAATGGATGGTGGCTTCAGCACTCCTACACACAGTCCCTTTAAATGCCTTCTGTCTTGAATATTTTACACTTTGGGTTTATTATGTAGAAAAGTTGTCGAACTGATAAAATTACGACATGTTGCAATTGCTATCTGTCTCATCAGTGCATTATTTGATCATGTAAGATACAAAATTACAGGCCAATTGTTTATCTCAGAATAGTTTCCGTACTCCAGATCTAAATCTTACATTTTCCACTCCACGGTTATTAGTGAACATTTGTGCATTGTGCACTGAGCACATAATAGGGTGCACCAAGAGATGGGCGCGCGTTCGGCTATTTTCATTTTGTTGGTCAGCGTTTGTTAACGACCATTTAGTTCGTTTTTTTTTCAATCGTTCGTTCTCAAAATTATCGTTCATTTTCCACTATTTTGTTCGTTTTCTAACTAAGATTGTCCGTTCAGTAACATCGTTCGTTAAATAAAATAGTTCTTTCAGGTTAAAAACTATCGTTTTTTTTTAAATCGTTCGTTCAGTAAATTTAAATCTTTTGGTTTTTTATGTTCGTTCGTTTTTTATGTCTGTTTGTTCGTTTTTAAAAAACAATAGTTTTTTCATTTCTCTGAACATATCAAGTCGTTCGTCTATCGTTCGTTTTTTTCAGAAAGACACCATTGTTCACGAAAAATGTTGTTCACAAAAACGATGCTCATCTCTTGGTTCACCCTGCATGCATGCTTGCATAAATGCAAGTATAATTGCAGCTCAATGCCTTTATTTGAGTAGGGATGGGCATCGGTTTAAGGTACATTTTGAAACATTTTTTACAAAATGGTTTTTCAAAGCAAAAAACGAAACACGTTTGACTAATCGTTTTGAAAAATCGTTCTGGTTAATATCTGTGGTCAGAATAAAAATATTGCATAAAATAATAAACTTGTCTAGCCTTTATTTTTGAAAAAGGATTCAGATTCTTGTGGAGCATTTTAAAAAGTCTAAAAACTTTGAATGTTTAAAAACGAGTCTCAAACGATTTTCATCAGTAGACCATTTCAGACGTATGAATTGAAGGAGACGTGGTAAAAAATGTCCTTGTATCAATTTTATGAAAGTAATGTCGAGACTTTGTTTTCTTTGCCATAATTATTCCTTGATCTCAAGATCAATTTTTGACGATGATTAAAATTTCTGCGCTGAGAGGAAATATTTAAAATATTTAAAATATTTGAAATGTCTCAAATGCCTAAAATACGCTGACAAATAATTATCCTGTATCCTTTTATCTTTTGGATAATTAAAATCTCTGAGTTCAAGGGTTTCAATGAAAAGTGGGGGGATCATTACTTTTTAGAAACTTTGATTAAAAGAAATAAAAGAAAATTTTAATCTTGTAAAACTTTTATGAAGATGACATATTTGATATGATGAGAGATTACCTCAGGAAGGATTTACAAAGTTGAGATATGTTTTAGATGAGATATTTTATATAGATGAGATATTTTATATAGATGAGATATTTATAGATGAGACATTTTATAGATGAGATATTTTATATAGATGAGATATTTATAGATGAGACATTTTATAGATGAGATATTTTGAAGATGAAATATTTCATAGATGAGATATTTTATATAGATGAGATATTTTATTGATGAGACATTGAAAGATGGGACATTTTATAGATGAGATATTTTATATAGATGAGATATTTATAGATGAGACATTTTATAGATGAGATATTTTGAAGATGAAATATTTCATAGATGAGATATTTTATATAGATGAGATATTTTATTGATGAGACATTGAAAGATGGGACATTTTATAGATGAGATATTTTATATAGTTGAGATATTTTATAGATGAGACATTTTATAGATGAGATATTTTAAAGATGAAATATTTTATAGATGAGACATTTTATAGATGAGACATTGAAAGATGGGATATTTTATAGATGAGATGTTTTATAGATGAGATATTTTATAGATGAGACATTTAAAGATGGGATATTTTATAGATGAGATGTTTTATAGATGAGATATTTTATAGATGAGACGTTCTATAGATGAGATATTTTATAGATGAGACATTTAAAGATGGGATATTTTATAGATGAGATATTTTATAGGTGAGATATTTTATAGATGAGACGTTCTATAGATGAGATAACTTATAAATGGGATATTTCATATGTGAGATATTTAATGTAACTTATTTATTAAAATGGATTTGTGTACAGTGTATGTAGTGTACAATGCATAATTGTTGAGTTCATGTTCATATTTGACTATTTATAATTATGACTTCAGCCTAAAGGTCGTCATCACATCCATAGTTTTTTTTGGGTCTCCTTGTATCAATTGCTGTAAAATTGCCCACGTGGATTTAACGGTTCTGTCAATATTTCAGAAAGCTGTGACTTTCGACCACAATTTGACCCATTATACATTATTTTTTAACCTATGTTTTTTGTCGGTATTTACGTTTTGAAGGAAAAAGTATGAATGAACAAATCTGTAAGTTTAAGATTGTTAAATCATAGACCAAAACACGTTTTATTTCAAATAAAAATACCGAATGCTTCTCACTCTGGTTAGTTTGGGGTGTGCCTTCTCAGATCAACACTTCTCCTTGTCGAACACTTCAGTTAAAGATCTGATCACGCACCTCTGCCCCTTTAGTAAAGATAAATTCAACCTATATGAAGCATGAAGTCTGACCGCGTCAACCTTGTTGCACCGGCTAGTCCTGTCCATAGAGCTAGGTACAGTATAAACTGGGCCCGGAAAGGTTGACTCGGCTCGGAAATTCAAATGTACTACGCAAAAATCGAGCACTGTTTTGTCAATTACTCCTTATAAACCTAGACTAGAAACAAGCGCGCATTGCATTTTAAAAATGTATATGCTTAAAGATACAAATAAGGATTAGTAGGTTGGTGAGGTTATCCCGAAGGCCAAGGCGAGGCGACCACTTCTGTCTAAAATTTAAAGAATAACTTTTATAGTTTTCTATATCTCAGTGCCAACCTTTCTTAAAAAACATGGTTTAGTTTAGAGTGATATTAAAGAGTTATTAACCTAAAACTTCTATTCTATTATGTGAAATATCTTGTATAAGAAGTCCCTATCATGTTGATGTTAAGTTGAATCCAGCCTCCTGAGTGAACCTGCACCTCTGCTACTGATAACACTATAATAAATAGGTTTACAGGACAGGAGTAAGAAACTAGTAAATAGTAAATACACTATATCCATAGAGAATAGAATATATAGAGAGGAATTAAAAGAATCTCTCGGTATGAATTTTTTCAGTCCCTTTCAGCCTGAAAGGGAGTTCAAAGTGTACAAATCATNTATCTATCTATCTATCTATCTATACCTGAATAGTCCTACTAAAGATGAACCTTGTAATATTTAATTAAATTCCCGTATACAGCGTATTGTTTATCTTTTCCTGAACCTTTAACCTTTTACCCCTCCCCCTTTCTTTTACCATCAACCCCCCCTTCAACTCCTCTCTTCCTTACCTTTCCACTCCCTTCTACCGTTCTAATGCTCCTTTGATTCTTACCCCTTCTCCTTCCCTCTCCCACTTCAATCCTACATCCTTCTTCTTTCTCCTTCCTTCTCCCACTTCAATCCTACTTCCTTCTTCTTTCTCCCTCCTTCTCCCCCTTCAATCCTACTTCCTTCTTCTTTCTCCTTCCTTCTCTCCACTTCAATCATACTTCCTTCTTCTTTCTCCTTGCTTCTCCTACTTCAATCCTACATCCTACTTCTTTCTCCTTCCTTCTCCCACTTCAATCCTACTTCCTTCTTCTTTCTCCTTCCTTCTCCAACTTCAATCCTACTTCCTTCTTCTTTCTCCTTCCTTCTCCCACTTCAATCCTACTTCCTTCTTCTTTCTCCTTCCTTCTCCTATTTCAATCCTACATCCTTCTTCTTTCTCCTTCCTTCTCCTATTTCAATCCTACATTCTTCTTCTTTCTCCTTTCTTCTCGTATTTCAATCATACTTCTTTCTTCTTTCTCCTTCCTTCTCCAATTTCAATCATACTCCCTTCTTCTTTCTCCATTATTTTTTCTCTAAGACCCCTTTTTCTTCCATAGTACTTTTTCTCTCTTGTTCTTAATAAACTTAACGCGTACTATTTCAATACTTTTCTTGTTCTTTTTGGTGCAAATTTTATCTATTCTTAATCCCCACACCCCTCCCATCCCTCGTATATTCCCCTGGCTTTCCCCTCACATACTATTTAGTGGTAAATCTACTCTCTACTCTCTAATTGGGTAATTATTTATAACTTTTCGGGAATCGGGAATTATCATTTTTTATTTTTTTTGGTGTTTAGTATTCATTATTCATTATTTTTTTCCGAGAGGAATTTAATAATCTTCTGAAAAAATATGTAAAAAAGACTTTTTATAGCTTTCTTTATTTGATCTAACACTAATTTGGTCTATTAAGCTATTAATGAATAGGCTATTGATCTATACACTTTTGATCAATCAACTAATGATCTATCAACGTTTGATAATATTAACTATTGATCTATCAACTGTTGATCTATCAGCTGTTGATCTATCAGCTGTTGATCTATCAACTATTGATCTATCAACTATTTATCTATCAACTATTGATCTATAAACTTTTGATCTATCAACTAATGATCTATCAACTGTTGTTCTATTAATTATTGATCTATCAACTATTGATCTATAAACTTTTGATCTATCAACTAATGATCTATCAACTGTTGATATATTAACAATTGATCTATCAACAATTGATATATCAATTCTTGATCAATCAACTGTTGATCTATACACTATTGATCTATTAATTATTGATCTCTCAACTATTGATCTATTAATTATTGATCTATTAATTATTGATCTATTAATTATTGATCTATTAATTATTGATCTATTAATTATTGATCTATTAATTATTGATCTATCAAATATGTTGCAAAATTGTGCAAACATGATAGCTTATGGTTCTCGCTGAAACATTCGAGCGGAGGTTGTGCCTTGATTTTTGGCATTGATCGATACGGCTTGTATGATAGCCCGGCTTCCTGGTGTGGCATTTAGAGCCTAGGATTCAGTTCTGTTTGATTTTATGCTTGTGTCCCTGTGTGGCATTTAGAACCTGGGATTCAGTATTGGTTGATTTTGATAGCGGACAGACCTGAGCTGAAAACTTTAGAATGGTGGATATCAGGATTAAGGAGAGTTTCTTAATATCCAGTTTAAATATTGCTTGTTCTCCACATGAATTTAAACTCCAGAAAAGTTAACCGATCGGATATCTGGATATTTCATTCTAAAGTTTTCAGCTCTGGATAGATAAGTCTCGAGAAATTGTTATGGAGTAGGTGTCTAGTACAGAACTGCAGTGTTAAAGTTTAACTACTGCAGTTTTAAAAGTTTTGACTCGAGAGAAGTGAATTTAGAATGACTGAAGCATATTTTGAACATAATATAATTCCAATCAAGAATTTAAAGATTTTGTTAAATGGCTTCGTTCATTGATGCATTCACATACAAAATTTTAATTTGTTCACAAACTTTTTCAAACTAAGCTAAATAGTAAAAAACGCATATATTTCCAAAATGAATTTGTTAAACCTGACTGTTTTTTAGGTTTATTCAAACATCACACAATCTTTTGACTTGAATTTAATGTTTTATTTCAAAAACATTAACTTTCTTCTTTGTAGCATAAAAAAAAAGAAAAAAGTCTGAGTTTACATACCTGAAAAATACATTTTAGATTATTATTCGTTATTTATTCTAAAGAACGGATAACTTTAAAAACGCAAAGAGTTTCAAGTGAAGTTAAAGTACTCAACATGCCAAAGAAAATAACAAAAACACTTTATGGCAGTCATATTAGAATTAAATTGATTTTAAAGTAAAATAAATTTGAGTAAAATATTTTTAAACCTTTAATGGAAAAATATTTAATAAAAACTTGTTTGTCACAGCAAAGGGACTGTAAACATAATTATAGGTGACCCTCTATGTAAAGATTGCAATGTTCAATTTAAAACGTTACCCTTAGAAGCTTTGTCCGATCAAGTGTGAATTGATATACATGTTTGATTTTTTTTATCCGATTAAAGTTTCAAGGGTACCGTTGTAAATCGGACATTGCGATCTTTGCATGGAGGGTCACTTCAAATTACGCTTACAGTCCCATAAAGGTGTTCAGAAAATATTCTGAAATTAAGTTTTCCTAAACTTCTAAATTTTGATTATTAGATACGGTGACTAATTGATGATTGACGAAAAGAAAGTAGAAACCTGTGTCCGAATTTATTGAATTTAAGCCGCGGCCTTAATCTCCCAAAATCCGGTTTTAATTAAGCACCGGCTCAAAACTTGAAATTTTTTAATACAAGTTTAAGTGCAAAAAAACTTATTTGAGCCGCGGTTTAAATTTAAGCCACGGCTCAAATTCTTTAAATTCGGCCTCTGCACAAAGAGGTGAATTGATTACGGATAAAAATGAAAACAGATGAACCGGAAAAGATTTAGTAAAACCATCAAAATTAAAGATTAAAAAATGATCAATTATCAAATAATAATATAAAAAAAAACATGTTATCAGACATATAAATAGGTTACCTTTTTTTAGAAAATTTGTTTATCTAATGTAACAAAGTTGAATGTTTAGAACTAGCTAGCTGCAGTATTATACTGCACTAGCAATTAATAGCTTGTTAGCTAGTTTTTATTTTTATTTTTAACTATTTATTTCACTCTTTCACTATCCTGTATCTAAAAGAACACAATGTAATATATAACATGAGATATTAGGTACCAATAGGACTATAGTAACATGAGATATTAGGTACCAATAGGACTATAGTAACATGAGATATTAGGTACCAATAGGACTATAGTAACATAAGATATTAGGTACCAATAGGACTATAGTAACGATAATTAACTTGTAAAGGAGGGGGCCGGGTGAGTGGTGGTGAGGCTGTACTGGTACTAGATATACATGGTACTTTGTACTATATGTAAGGTTCTTTGTACCGAAAACTATGTACTTTATGAACAAGACACAAGGTATCTTCTTCTATGCAATAGCTCTTCGCTCATATATATATACATTATTTGTATATATGTATAATGTTAGCTATAGCTGGCCAAACGGCTGGACCAAATTTGCTGAATTTTTTTTTTTAAGGGAACCCTTGAGTCCCCGGGGATAACAAAATAATTTTTTTTTTTAAATTCGTTTTTTTCAAATTAGAAATTTTGTTTAAAATGGGTTTTAAAATTCCACTGGGCAACGCCGGGTTATTCATACTAGGCGTACTAGGTGTCCTAAATGTACTACGGTTCCATGTGTTGTACTGAGTACAAGGAACTATGTATAAGGTAAGGTACTAGGAGACTGTAGAAACCTCGCTTCTCCGGTTTGAACCTGGGAAATTTCTCTCAATTCTCTCCCCCATAGAGCCTCTAGAAGGGGCCCGGGAATATCCTTAAAGGAGCCTTTACTAGGGGCTCGGGAATTACCTTGGAACAGTCTCTGCTAGAGGCCCGGAAATATTTAGGACCCAGTTTAAAGAACTGGATTGTAGAGTCCAGTGCCTCTAGTTTAGAGAAATGGATTGTAGAATCCAGGGCCCAGGTTAGAGAACTGGATTGTAGAATCCAGGGCCCATTTCAAACTCCTGGATTGTAGAAACCAGGGCCCAGGTTAGAGAACAAGATTGTTGAAACCAAGGGGCCAATTTAAAGAACAAGATTGTAGAAACCAGGGCCCAGTTTGGAGAACTAGATTGTAGAAACCAGGACCCAGGTTATAAAATTGGATTGTACAATCCAGGACCCGATTTGATAATAAAATGAATTCTTTTTTTTGTAGATTCTAGGGACCAGTTTTAAGAACTGTTCAAGAGAATTTATTCAAAAATCAGGGTTTGAGATTCCAGGGCCCTATAAACTGAACTAGAGATTTTATGACGCAGAGGAATGGATCGGAATATCCAGGGCCCCAAGTGAAGAATCGAAGAATCCAGGTCCCAGAAGACAGAATCAGGGAATCCAGGGCCCCGAGGACAGGATCAGAGAATCCAGGGCCCACAGGACTGGATTAGAGAATCCAGGGTCCCGAGGACAGGATCAGAGAATCCAGGGCCCAGAGGACTGTATTATCGCCAACCTGTTGATTCGTGATCAGAGACTAGTAGGGGGGATTTTTCTGTCTATACTAAGTAAATCCAGACCTTATTATATCTATATAATAAAGCTCTTCGCTCTTATATATATATTTATTTATATGTTAGCAATAGCTGGCCAAACAGCTGGACCGAATGGGCTGACATTGGTACCTTGGGAATAAAATCAATGTTTTTTCTTCAAAAATCGATTTTAAAAAATTTCATGGGCAACTTCAGCTAGTTGTCAATAAACCCTGCGTAACTACCACATGGGGTGCATCCCCTCCCCCCCCCCCTCCACTTTTGTCAGCTTTAATCCTTTGTCATCTCTTTTTCCGCTTTAAACTGTCCAAAAAGAATCTTTTAAAAAGGCAAATTTAGGGCCCCCCATCCCATCTCTCCAAAAACAAATGTGTGTCATCTAAAGTTCTTTAAGACGGATCAAATTGATTTTTATATGAAATTGTCTCACAATACACTATTTTCAATTATTATCTAATTGTTTGTTTTAGCTTTGATAAATAATTCCAGGGACCATTCAATTAAATTTTAAGAAAAGGTTGGTCTGGTGTGTTAATACAAATTATTTACAACTCTGCAGATATTTGCAAAACAACATGAATTATAAAGAAATCTAATTTTAAATTGTTTGCGTGGCATTTAATATATGAAGATGCGTTTGTGAAATTGTACATTTTTGAATTAATTTTGTAAAATAACAAACCAAGTCGATGTTATAGTTCGAAAGGTCAGATCATATCACTTTTGTAAACTTTTAAATTGAAGGATTTAAGTTTAATTCCGTGGATAAACTGCAAATCCGCCAAGGTATGAATTATTAAAATAATTCATTAATGGGTAAAACTGACCGCTGTCTTCACTAAGATACTCAAAAGTTTCGACCTGATCTGTTATAATGATTATCAAGAATGGTAAAATAGATTAATATAAAATATATATAATCTATATATAAATTTGGCTTGTCTGTCTGTTTGTCTGTATGTTTGTTTGTATCCAATAAACGTCAAAACGGCTGAACCGATCGGGCCCAAATTTTTTGTGGGACATCTAGGGACCCCAGGGAAGGTTTATGAATGATCAAAATTTCATATATTTGTCTCCATCAAAATTCGATCTTCATTAAATTTTTGAAAATTTTGAAAATCCACGAAATTTTTTGTGAAAATCCGCGAATTATTTTTGTTTTGTTTTACGATTTACACAAAGAGAACATGTTCACAATTAATTTAGAAGATGGGCGCAAAGCGCCCTCTGAGGCTAGTATTTATATATTTAATTATTTCTGTTAATCTAACAGAAAATAAATTAAAGATATTATCAAGAGACCTACCCCCACCTACACCTCTTTAATGTATTTTCTAAAATTCTCTTTTTAGTATTTTTCTGTAGTACACGTTAAAGGGACTGTAATTATAGTTTCAAGTTCATTCACAATGGTACCATTTAAAGCTTTGTTTAATCAAGAAAAAATGTTCAACTCTTAAATAAATTTTTAAAATGGTGGTTTCTCTTTAAAAGTAACTTGCGCATTTCCATGTGCTGTATATGAAATGGAATCTTTGCAACCCGATGTTGTAGACACCTTTGATATTTCTAACTATAAATTTGGTTAAGTCAATTGAATTAGTTTAAATATATAAGGTTAACACTATCAGGTTGCAAAGATAGGGATTGGAAAATTTAAGTTTGTGGCAAAGACACTATTTCTTTTTGACACATTTTTAGTTTTAACTTGAAAGAAAAAATATAACTTTGAAGTTTTTGTTATCTCTCAGAACACATGATCACAAAGCTACGCATTTAAACACGATACAAATTCAGAAAAACTTGAACTAAGTGAGCACGAAAAATTAAGAAAACATTGAAAAACTTTCAAAAAAAATCAAATATTTTGCATATACTTAAATATAATTTATTTATTTAGGCAGTCCGCTGCAGTCCACCAGTAGGCTTGATTATTTGATCGTTAGAACGAGATTACATTCCTCAACCATTGATTAGGTGAAGCCTGGGTCTAGGCTCTCAAACTAAATGTGATTTTAATGATATATATAATATATAGATATTTGTATTTTTAAAGATATTTAGATATTTAACTAGACCTAAAGATAGCTAGATATATAGATAGACTTAAGATAGTTAGATATTTAGATAGACTTTAAGATAGTTAGAAAGACATGTAAGCATTTAGACAAAAAGAAATTTAAAAAGGTAGACAAGTAGACAGATAGAGGTCGTCTTTAAATTGCATTGGTTATTTGGACATTAAATTAACAGTTAGGTCCTTGTCCCAGCCAGTTGGACTTTCAATCACAATACTTTATATTAAACATACATTTCCCTCTTTTAGCACTTTTTTTGGTCGGAAAATGCTTCTTCATTAAAAACTTTGAAGAGGAGATCTAGAAGAATGCTAAGTAAGTCCAGGGTGTTTATAAGAGTAAATTTTTACTCAGACTTTAGAGAAACAGTCAAGCCAACTCACGACAAACTAAAGTAAATTCCACGTTAGAAAAAAATTAGAAGAGTACTTCAGCCAATGGCAGTGCAGTATACTGGTCACGTGATTTTCGTCTGTACCACGTGACAAAGATACTGCACTGCCATTGGCTGAAGTTATTGTGACGTAATACGGACTATACGGACTTTATGTAATAATATTATCAATTATATCTATTAAAAATGCAAAATGCAAAAGAAAAAATTATAATATGAGCAAACCTGAGATTCTCAGGCTCCTGTGGGATATAATCGTTTTCAGATTGGTTGCGTAATTGTTGATGATATGATGATGATATGATCTGTTTAATGCTACAACTTTTATACAAAATCTGACATATGTCCGTTTTGGTATAATTTTGACAAAGTTTTTTGTCAATTTCTCAAGACAGGAACATAAAATAGATATCTTATAAGTATCGTTCAAATCCTGAGATTCTCAGGTTTTATCCTATCCCCCTTTACAGTCCCTTTAAGAAAGAACTGTGTCCATCAAATATTAAAGTCACGCCCTCAAAATCCAAATTTAAATCAATGCTTAATCCATAGTGATGCAGGTCAGTCTTGGAATTAAATCAAAAAGACATTTATATATGTAGACAGCTAGACATGTAGACAGACAGACATCAAGACAGATAGACATGTATATAGTACAGATAGACATATATACAGTACAGATACATATGTAGACAGATAGACATGTAGACAGATATACATTAAGACAGTTGCAGATAGACATGTATACAGTACAAATAGACATGTAGACATATAAGCATATAGAAATGTAGAACGGACAAAGACAGTTTCAATAATTCAGACAGTTGCAAGAGAAAAAAACAGACCTAAAATCTTAGAAATAGAATATTTTGGTTTATTCTTTTCTTACATCAGTCAACGGAAAATGTTTAGTGTTTTCGATAAATTTCTTGGAAACCTTAAAAGTTATGCAATAAATACTTCGTTTTCTTTTAAACAATATTCAGGAAACAGAGGGGAGACAATATAAATGGCTCATTTAGTTGTAATCAGACAAACAGGGCCATAATTGAGGGGGGCAACGGGACCTGCCCCCCCCCCCTTAGAAGATCAAATTTAAGGTGTTTTTAAGTGCACTTTTAATATAATAACTAACTAAGCAAGAAGACTTGGTCCCCTTTTTTACCTCCAATTCCAGATATGGGTCTGCAGATTGTTAAAAAAAAATTCTTTTTTCCTGCTTTCTTTCATTTTTCGTTCCATTCTTTTTCTGTCTGAGATAATGTGCCCCCTATATCTACTTATATAAAAAACGTACATATATATAAAATCTTGTGTTGAAAACACACTGTAAACTCAAATCGGGAGAGCTACAGAAAATAGTTGTTGAGATATTTGCGGAAACAGAGTTTCAAGAATCCAGAACCTGAATTCAGTCTATGTTGTTCTCATATTTATGGAATTAGGTCGGTTTCTAAAATTACATTTCCTAAATATAAGAAAATTACTCTCATAAGTTAAATTTATAATTTTCAATTACCAAGATATCGGAACTGAATTACGACTTTAAAGAAACGTATTACTATATTCAGGGGATTCACGTTGTTCAGACTGATTCAGTTGTTATCCGATAGAGTATTCTATTCAATCACACGGTGTGCAAGGAAGGTCATGGCCATCTTTAAAACTTAACTTTATTGCAATATTGTTAATGAAGCAGAAGATTCTATTTCGAGTGGTTTAGGTATCTGTCAGTTTAGAATATCTACCAAATATTTACTTCTAAGGAAAACAAAAAAAACAATTCATTAGTATCACAATTTTTAACACCAAATATTCAAATCATTGCAAAAAAGTGTTGTCATTGCACAAGTAATTCTTCTCATTTGTTTTCTGCTTAAACTTACTTTATATATTATAGAACTCTAGCGGTCAAATTTTTAACTATTCTCTCTGAAATAACAAAATATTTGGCATACATCTGCCTATCATTTTCCCCATGGAACCACCCGGAAAAAATTATGGTTTTCACTATAATCAAGAAAAAACGATTAAAGTCTATAATCTCGGAATTATCAAATCACCAAATATTCAAATCATTGTAAATAATGTTGTCATTGCACAATTAATTCTTCTCATTTGTTTTCTGCTTTAACTTACTTTATATGATAAAGAACTCTAGCGGTCAAATTTTTAACTATTCTCTCAACAAGAGCGCCAATAGGATTATTCGTAAATACATTGTCTTTAATTCATATTATAAATCCATTAATATCAGAATTGATCATCTAAATTGCTCACAGATTTTAATTCCATTATTAGAAAAAAATATGTTCCTAATATAACAGAATTGATGTCTGTCATCAAATTTAAGCATTTTAATTTACCAGTTCTATGGTAAACTAATCTCGCAAATAAAGAATAACTTTTCAAAAAAGTTAAACAGCAACCCCCCCCCCTCCCCTAGGAAATTCCTAGCTACGCTTATACCACCTGAAGTGTAGAAGTAGTTAAACAAAACTAGTTTTATAACTCAACCATGTTCGCTATAGGTCCCTTGAGGACCAGAAAAAAAGTTGCCAAAATGGGCTCGACTCAAAGAACGTTTCTATCTTGACAGAGCTCACGTATAAATATTTAAACAAAGAAATTATTAAGATATTGTTTTCATAATATTTTATTTAACTAATTTCAATTATTTTATCTTAACTAAACTTAGGAAATGATAAATGGTTAAACAAAAAGCATCCTTCTATATTCACACAAAGAACGTCAAATTTATTAGATTCATAACTTGACTAGAGTGGCACCTAGCGGTGTCTTTTCTAGCTAGCTCTTTTAAATTAATTCATTTTGATTTTCGTTGATTTTCATGAGTGTATTCCGCGCATTTCTAATACAATGAGCTGTAATAATTACATAAATAACTATATAAAGAAGTTTCTTTATAAAACCATTATTTTAGTTCGGAGTGTAACAAAGTTTTTGGACAGAAATGTTCTCTTTATCAAGAAGGTTCCTGTGATTTTTTACTGCATGGTTGGTTTTATTGCTGGAATCGGTTTTATTTTGTGAGTTATGAAAAACCTAGAGGCGTAGTAATAGATACATTATGAGATAAATGTCTACGTTCATAAAATTATTGATTATTTCTACAAGATCGAAGATGATTTAAAGCTAGAGATATGATATTAAAAAAATATGGCGATCACTGCGATGATTGAATTTACCTGGAGTAATACTCATCGTCTTTTTAGTCTTCTTCTTAAATAAAGACGCCATTCTGTTGCCAGGATAACCAAACCAAACTAATGGATTTTATCAGGTCGTCTTCTCATGAACTTTTTTCTCACGTTAAACAACTTTAGTTAATATTTCTCTAAAATAAGACTTACATAATACATATATTTATAATATTTTTCTGCAAAAATTATTTTGATTTTGGCCTTATTTTTTACATGTAAATTTTAATAAAACAAATTAAAGATTGATTAAGTCATTATCAAATTTGAGATCACACCCTTTTAAAACTTTCTATTCTGTAAGTCCGCCCTCCTCCCTATAAACAATGATTCACTTTTTACTTATTTAATTTAACACATTTTAATTGAGAAGCTTTATCTTGACTGAACTTTAATGGAAAGATAAGAGTTTAATATGTAGAAATTGTTCAGGCATTCTTTTCATTGAAATAATTTAATACTTCCCCCGCCCCCCCCCCCCATCTCTCCGCCCACCACGATTTAGAGCCCAGCAAACTTCTTTTAACGACATAGCTTCCTTACTTTTTTTCTATATCTAACACACAAAATATCAAGTCCAGAAAAAGAACATTAGGAATATTTTGTCAGTTGAAAAACATAACAAAAAACTTTTGGATATTTCAAAATTAGAAAAGTTGACAAAGATCTGTTTTAATTAAAATAATTGCGAATTTTACTTGAAAACTACGATAAGAAGAGGATTAGGTGTTGATTTACACATTATACACATTACACAAGGCGAACAGAAAATACATTTTACGCTGCATTTAACATTTTTTCTGCAAAGTGTTTTATTATTTAAATATTAAAACACTGAAATTGTTTACAGTTAATGTAATTAATTAATCTAAATTTAAAAACTGAATTTTGTGAAACAAGTCAAAAACGTTTAAAATTATGATTAAATGACATCTTAACTTACTTCCTAAAAACTTTATGGAAGGAATTAGCTGTAAACGCAATTTTAAATGACTCGCCTTTAATAGTGTCTGATTCTAAACGGAACCCTAAACCCTTAAAAGCTCTAAGGCCGAATCTGAAGAATTTGAGTCGCGGCTTAATTTTGAGACGCGGCTCAAATACATAGTTGGTTTCACTTAAAATTTTATTCAATTTTTCTAGATTTAAGCCTGTTTTTGGCGGGTTTAAGACGCGGCTCAAATACATTAAATTCGAACTCTGGCTGGTCAAGAATGAATACTATTTTAATGATTTCATCCTTGCGGATTTCTTGCTACAGAAACATGGAGGAAACCCAAGCTATCTTTCCCATTACTGATCAGATAAGGAGGTTTACTTAAACAAACATTTCTAAAGATTCTCTGGGAATGACGACCCTCCTCAATTCATAAAAAATCAAAAGCAATTTCTTATTTTTGTTTTTATCTTTTGAAAAGTAAACAGATTTAACCTTTGTTTTATGATTCACGCTTTACAAGACAAAAGCACGGGCATTCGTAGTACATTTGAATTTCAGAGCCGGGTTAACCTTTCTGGTCCCAGTTTGTACTGTATCGCCGGGACATTGGGTAAATAAAGCAGACACTCAATAGGACTAGCCGGTGCAACAAGGTTGACGCGGTCAGACTTTAGGTTGAATTTACTTTAACTAAAGGGTCAGGGGTGTGTGAAAGGAGAAGATTTGTGTGCGACTTTGTGACTTTGTAGCGCCTGTTTAACTTTGATTTTACGCACTGAACTACTAAAAAGGAATTGTCTTTGCCACTTTTTAATCAGTAACGACAGTTTAAATTTCGTTAATCGATTAATGAAAGATTAAAAAATCAAAAAAATTGTCTATAACTCCTCCCCCCCCCCTCTCATTTTGTCCTCAAGACACTTTAAATTGAAAATAATACGGTATTTATTTCTACCATTCTCAGGAAAGACAGGGTCTCAAAGTGGTTTGAATTGAAAGAAAGAAAGAGTCTTTGCCACAAACTCAGATCTTCTAACTTCTATATCTTTGCAACCCACCCTCTCGTGGATATTTGAAATCATGAATTCTGCTATTATAAATAAACTAACTTTAAAATATTAAATGTTTACACCATGAAGTTGCAAAAATATAAGAATTAGACCTGTTAAGTTAGTGGCAAAGACTTAATTTTTTTTTGACTTGGATTCATCTATTTGTTAAAACATCATTAATTGATACATTTCTTGTTCTTTTAAAACTAAAAAAAAGAAAGCAAATAAACATTTTCTTTTTAAAAATCTCTTAACGTTTAATCACATTGAACACATATCAAATAAAGATAAGAACACTTTTGGATTCAATATATATTGTATATTCTAGATATTCTAGAAATTATTAATTTATTAATATTAAATTATTAAGCGTAATTTCAAGTGACCTTCCATGCAAAGAGGTCCTGATGGAAAGTCCAGTGAGTATTAACTTTAGAACCCATTTACCTTTAGAAAATGTAACATTTTTCTTTTATTTTTTTTAATCTTAAAAAACTTTTTTTGTTGGGAATTTATATTAAATATTTATATGTATTAGAGTTCTTTTACGCTATTTTTGACGAATTTTGAATGAGAGATCAAAATATGACGAAAATTATTCCGATACAGATACGATGTTGTCGGACTTATTCTCTATAATCTTCAAAACCGTGTTTTATTGTTAAGCACTTTTTAGAGGAATTAAAGTGGTTTTTAAGATATTTAAACAAAGAAATCTCTCTCGTTGAACTGTTAAAGGTTTAAAGGGTACCGTTGTAAATCGGGCATTGCCTTCTTTGCGCGCATGGAGGGTTACTTGAAATTACTCTAAGTCGCGCGGTGAACAATTCATCAGTCTTGGTGGATTTCCCGCGCGTTCCAGGGAATTTAAACTTTAATCCTGATCTCTACCAAGTTCAGAACGTTTGGCTGAGCTCTTTCTCATCTAAAAGTTTAAGCTTCTGGGAGAATTCTGATTAAGGATTAGAACGGAGAAGGGCGGACTGAGCGTTGAAATCTCCAGTCTGACTCAATCCCCCCCCTGGATAGATACCAACTCCGATCTTCTTGTCCTACCTCTCCTCCCATCTTTGATAATTGTTATTGCTATTAAATTGTTAGTCTTTACGCGCCTTAAGGTTTTTCTTGAGAAATTAATTATCAAACCTATTTTAACAATTTATTTATTTTGTTTAATTGTTAATTAAAGAATCTCTTTCTATCCCTCCCTCGCTGGAATATGTTTATTATTTTTAATAATCTAATAATTTTTAATACTATTCAATTTAAGATCTATCAAAACTATTTGAATATCCCGCACTCACTGAAACCTTTATGTTTTAATATAAATTTTTAATTTACAAAAGAATATTTGTGAAAAAAGAAAAGAAATTTAACCGCGATATTTACAGCTACAGTTGTTTCACCTTATCTCTTAAAGGGACTGTATATGTTATTTCAAGTGAACCTCCATTGGTAGAATTGACATGCCCGTTTCAGAATTCAACACGTTTTAAGATAGACAGACGATAATATCTTTCTCGTTGTTACTCACTCAAAGGTTTAAAGGTTGCCACTGTATAGCATGCATGATCCTAACCTGTACAAAGATTGAATAATGTACTGTTTTCCCGTACCAGCCCGTCTAGTGCACCCAGCATGTGGTTGATCCAGTGCGCTTTTTGCAACATGTTTACACAGTATGTCAGGTTTTGTCAAACAATTCAGACCAATTTACTCGATGCCTGGGCCGGAAAATTTTCAGAATTCAACACGTTTTAAGATAGACAGACGATAATATCTTTCTCGTTGTTACTCACTCAAAGGTTTAAAGGTTGATCCAGTGCGCTTTTTGCAACATGTTTACACAGTATGTCAGGTTTTGTCAAACAATTCAGACCAATTTACTCGATGCCTGGGCCGGAAAAAATTTACAAAATAATATCAAATTACGGAAGTTTAAATATTACCGCTGTAAATCGGACAAACCTCTTTATAACTGTACTTGAAATTATTTTTACAGTCCCACTAAATCATAAATAAATTAGGTTTACAGTCCCTTTAAATCATAAATAAATTATTTACAGTCCATTTAAATCATAAATAAATTATGTTTACAGTCCCTTTAAATCATAAATAAATTATGTTTACAGTCCCTTTAAATTATAAATAAATTAGGTTTACAGTCCCTTTAAATCATAAATAGATTATGTTTTGCAGTCCCTTTAAATCATAAATAGATTATGTTTACAGTCCCTTTAAATCATAAATAAATTATGTTTACAGTCCCTTTAAATCATAAATAAATTATGTTTTGCAGTCCCTTTAAATCATAAATAGATTATGTTTACAGTCCCTTTAAATTATGTTTACAGTCCCTTTAAATCATAAATAAATTATGTTTACAGTCCCTTTAAATCATAAATAAATTATGACCAATTTACTTGACGCCTGGGCAGGAAAGAATAATTACATAATAATATCAAATTACGGAGTGATTGAGGAAACATTTATATATTGTCTTAAACTGCGAAAAGCGCATTTTCATGAAGAATTTAAAAAATCTAAATTAATTCTAAATTAATCAAGTTTAACAAATAATTGTATTCAATTTTTTTCTAGAATTTTAGCTTTATAGAAATCCACTTATTCTATATAATTTTAAAAAATGTATTTTGAATAAGTAGCTCTTTATATGCAGTAAAAAGTTTTATAAAAAATAGCTTTAAATGGACAGACTGGCTATGTAAGGTTTTTAAACTGAGTATGCAGTGTTGTGGACAAATTCTTTAGGATTCATTTGAGACATATAAACTTTTTCAAAATCAGTAAATCCTCAGTTTGAGCGCAAAGTCGACGTTCAATATCATTCTTTTAGGTGAATACGTTTTCAGAATTGTTTCTTCTTTAATTATTAAATAACGACGACAAAAAATGTAAACAAAATTCGACAGTAAACTAATTATTTCTTTAGGAACATTTTGAGAAAATAAAAATTAATCTTATCATCAAAAATGAGTAATCTTATTCAATTATTAGTTTTTATAATCTTTGATTATTCACAAATTTTTTTGGCAGATTTTCTGGAATTTTAATTGAAAAGACGACATTAAGAAGAATTTTTAGAAATCTGCGAACAAATTCATAAAAAAAAAGAAATTTAATATAATGATGAAAACGAAATAATTGATTCTAACATTGATTTATTGACAAATTTCTTTTGAGAAATATGTTCCTAAACATCCAATTAGTTTACTGTATAATTTTTACTCTATTTTTCGTCGTCGTTATTTAATCATTTAAAAAACCGATTCTAAAAACGTACCCATACAAATTCATGATTTTGAACGTCGATTGTGCACTCAAACTCAGTAATTATACATCGTGGAAACGTTTTATATGTCTCAAATGAATCCTAAAGAATTTGTCCACAACACTGCATACTCAGTTAACTACCTTACATAGCCGGTCTGTCCCTTTAAGTTAAAAAAACGAGTAATGGTTTATTAAAAAAACTGATTTGAAGGCACACTTGTCAACCATTAACTATGATACGTGTAAAGTCGTCTTTAACTTAGAACCCCCTCTCGGAGACACTAAAATCCAAACCAAATAATTTTAAGCTCCGGTTTCTTTGTTCTCCCATCGGAGTGTAAATAACCTAAAGCATTGTGAATCCATCCATTTTCAAAGGTTAAACAAAGAATATTTTCACATAAAGAATTAGTGACTTTCGTTAATAATTAATTGTCATTCTTTTCAGAAGTTTAAAAAAACGTCTTAAGATTGTCCAACAACTTAACCCTTTGATATCCCAAAATAGATCGTAAGAATCTTTTCATTATAAACATTCATTGTAACAATTTTATATGTTATTATTTATATCATTTTTTTCAGGAAATATAGAGTTTTCTTCGTTATCGGTTTTGATTTGAGGGTTATACTGTTGTTTATCTGTTCATCATTGAGAATCTTGTTTCTATCCGTCAACACTATAATTGTGATAAGTGTCTACTTTTTAAAATGATTATCTGCAGTTAAAGTTTAAGAAATATTTTTGAAAATCAGTTTAAAATGTTGAACTCTTTTGAGATGGTAATGACCCAACAATCAGAGTGCAATAAATTGCAAGTGCAATAACCATACAAGATTACAATGTAGTTCTATTGTTTTGCAGATTTGCAAACTATTTTTGCATTCGGTTCTATTATGGTACTTCTGGAAGGTGGAAACAAAAACAAGAAACAAAAAAATATTTGATTGAGTAGGAACATAAACAGGACCAAACTGTAACTGTATCAAAAATGTAAAAGTATAGGAAGATTTTTAATAAATCTCATCGGAACTAAGGGACTTGGGGGGCCGGTTACTCCCTTTAAAACTAGTTGAGGGCTGATTTTTCTTTTAAATGGTTCCAATCTTGAGGTATACTAATCATACCAGAGTTGAGATAAAATTAAACACTTAAGAATAATGCATTGTAATTAACATTGATTTATCTTAATCGTTTTCTGATAATAGTTTAAATTTAAACTAGGATTTTTTACCTATTTCTTCTTTCTTACTTATCCTTCTTATATCCATCTGTTTATTACTTCTCCTTCTTATATTCATCTGTTTATTACTTCTCCTTTCAGGGTTACCCACAAAGAATGAGACTTTGTCAAATAATTGAATAAGGTATTAAAGGACTATATTCAAGGCTGACGACCTAATTTAAGCGTCGGATAGTCAAATCTTAATAGTTTTAAGTCTCATCCTTTGTGAATAACTCTGTACCTTGAAGCCGAAAAATATCCGGATTTAGGCCGGTGAAAGGTGAAACATTAAGCCTGTACGAGTGCATGGATAATCTATAAATGCATGCTTGGATGCTCGGCATCATTAATACCTCAGAGCAAACAGTACTACATCATTTCAAACCCTGGAGACTTAATTTTAAATATTTTCTTGGACCGTCATAAAATTATATCAAGTATTGAATGAAAATCTGTAACTGTTATTAGACAGTGAACGGTCTGTATAATTCTAAACCTGTAACTGTTATAACACAGTGAACAGTAAATCTAAAGATCCAATCATAGATTCATAACAATACAGATAGAACACTAGATCTTGCCTTTTCATGATTTATGGGGTTTTCGTTCACAATAACCCTGAGACAGGGTCTTCAACCAGTGCCCAAAACTTAAGAAAGTATATCGTTATGAGAACCAGTTTTGAAACCCGGGTTTCACGAATGGGGTAAGGCAGTTTTGTGAATTTCAATATTTTTGTTTTGAAATATTATTATATTTAGTGTATTCATATTCACCATTTTTTTCGAATCTCTTAAATCAAAATCTACACAAATGTTAAGACCCCAAGAAGGAAACTCGGGAGTTTCGTTCAATGATACTCTTTTAAATTTCGGGCTCAGGGAGTAAGAAATAGAAGGGAGATAAAACTGACGAGGTTCGCCCTACCATATGATTAATCAAGCTTTTCAGACGGGTACTCCATGTGTATAAGAAATATTCAGAATAGGTTATTGTATACGCGGTAAGTGTACATCAGACAAATATTTCTTACACAAATGGAGAACCCGTCTGCAAAGCATGTATAATCATATGGTAGGGCGAACTGCGTCAGTTGTATCTCCCTCCTTCCTTACTCCCTGCATTCAACGCAGCATGCGCGTAACTCATTTGGGTCTCTGCCTGAGGGTTATTGTGAACGAAAAGCCCCTGACTCTTGAAAAGACGACATCTAGTGTTATATCTGTATTGTTATTTTTTTATGGATCCAATTAATTAGATTTCCTTATTAAGCTTTGGATTAAACAGCTGATTGATTAGGGGTGGATATATTCTATATAATGAGAATCTGGTTTAATTGACAACAGTTCTAACCTTTATAATCGGAACAGATGCTGCAGTGCCAATAGAATACGAAGAAACAAGGTTAAAGGGACTGTACACGAGAAACAAGGTTAAAGGGACTTTACATGAGAAACAAGGTTAAAAGGACTGTATTCGTAATTTAAACAACAGTTCCTTTGAAACCTTTGCCTGGTCAATATTGTGGAAAAAACGTGGTTTTTCTACCTTGAAAATTGTTTAATTCTGCTAATGCCGTCACTGCTTTCCTGCAGTAGAATTGCACAAAAGAATCCACAATTGAATTTAATCAGTTTCAAAATTATAAAGATGGATATCTAATTCAAACATGACCAGGCAAAGCGTTTAAGGGTAACGGAAATTATTAGTCCTATGAAATCAGTAAAGTCTTAATTTCCAGAGCTAAATCTGATTAAGATTTGAAAATTTAATGTTCTTAGCATATTTTCAACTAAACTGTATGACGGTTTAGATTTAAACCATGTTTATCACATGATGAGAGGATTTTCAAAATTAGATTGAAAATAGAAAATATTAGACTATTTTAGACTAGCTTCAGAACTCAGCGTTGCCTTATGTCTATCTGTTCATATATTAATCTATTCATTTATTGATCTATATCTACTTGTGTCATCTGGTCTATTTTTCACATCTCAAATCAACGAATAATTTATTTTCCGTATTTGAGTGATAAATTGTAAATCTAAATTTTTACTCGTCGATTTCGGCGAGTTAAATATTTAACCCCAGAGTTAAATATTTAACCTCAGGGTTAAAATTCAGGTTTAAATTGAGTCAGAAGTAACATTTAAGCTTAAACTTAAAATTTAAGTCGGAACTTTTCGTTCTTAAGTTTTGGACTCTGTACGATATAAAAAGATATTTGAGTGATACATTATAAATGGCTGATTACTGGAGATTATATTGTCAAATCTACATGCATACATGGAGGTCCATTAAACATGAGTAGAGCATGTTTTTATATCTTCATCTTTTTTAAGGGGGGGGGCTTGATTAAAATAATTTAAACATCTTTATCAATTTGAATGAATAAAAGAGCAAACACACATTATTGAAATTCCAGTTTACGTAAAGTGCTGGTTTGGAGTTTGGAGCTGGTTCATTTATCAATCATCGTTTTTGGTTGTCGCCCTGTAGCGTCAGGATTATCTTGCTGTTGTTTTTGTTGTCGCCCTGTAGCTTCAGGATTATCTTGCTGTTGTTTTTGTTGTCGCCCTGTAGCGTCAGGATTATCTTGATGTTGTTTTTGTTGTCGCCCTGTAACGTCAGGATTATCTTGCTGTTGTTTTTGTTGTCGCCCTGTAACGTCAGGATTATCTTGCTGTTGTTTTTGTTGTCGCCCTGTAGAGTCAGGATTATCTTGATATTGTTTTTGTTGTCGCCCTGTAGCGTCAGGATTATCTTGCTGTTGTTCTTTACACCAAAGTTCTCTTATCTTTTCTTCTTTTTTATTACAGTGCTCTACGCGGGCATAAATATGTCGGAAGGAAGGATGACCAAAACATAAAAACAGTAACTTTGAACAATCGTCCATAATTATGATTTACATGGCCGATTTATTATGAAAGCGTTCAATCTTTGTCCGATCCAAGATGAAGGAATTAAATCTTAGATATTTATGCTACATTGGGCTATAATGATAAAGGGATCAGAAAACAAATAGATATAGAAAATCAGTGTTTGTGAGAAAAATTCAATTCCTTTAAGTTGTCAAATGCGATTTCTTAGTTAAAAAGATTTGCAGATTTTGCAGAAGAGGCAAGAAAGAAAATTGACAAATTAAATCTATTTTAAAGAAAATTTTGAAAATATTTTAAAAATTTAAAGAGTACCTTTGTGAATCGTTGTCGTCACGTGTAAACATATTTTCTGAGACAGGTCACGTTTAAACATATTTTCTGAGACATGTCACGTTTAAACATATTTTCTGAGACAGGTTAAGTTAAAGCATATTTTCAGGATGACTTGTGGATCTACCAAAGATGTTTTGAAAAATTCCAATGTTTCACATTTTCTTCAGACTGAGTGTATGTTAACATGAGACATATATTATATGAGGACAGTCTAGATATAAATATTATGACTAGAAAGAGAGTTAAGATGTAAGATAAGCTAGAAAGGGTTGTACTCAACTTAACATCATTTTTCAAAATGTCTTCATATTCTAGATTCTAGAGTAGTCTACAGAATTCTAGATAATTTATCATAATGTTCTCATATTCTAGATTCTAGAGTAGTCTACAGAATTCTAGATAATTTCTCATAATGTTCTCATATTCTAGATTCTAGAGTAGTCTACAGAATTCTATATAATTTCTCAGGATGTTCTCATATTCTAGATTCTGGAAAAATATTCTTAATAATTTCTCATAATGTCCCCATATTCTCGATTATAGAAAAGAATACAGAATTCTAGATAATTTCTCATATTGTTTAATATTCTAGATTCTAGAGTAGTCTACAGAACTCTAGATTCTAGATTCCAGATTAGTCCAACGATTATTTGAATATTTCTTATAATGTTCTCATGTTCTAGATTCCAGATCTTGTACAGAATTCTGGACAATTTATAGTTTTGCTCAATTTTGTGTACATTTAGCGATAACAGACTATCTCGATGGAATCCTACATATTTTATCGTAAATAAATTTCTGCTGCAAACATGCTTAAAAATAATTATTCAAAATTAATTAAAAAGAATTAAAAGAAAGGGTTAATTAACACGTTAACAAATTAATAAATTCTAAGCTATTCTACATGTTATGAATGACAATTATGAAACAAAATAATTATTGTTTTTATATACCTTGATAAAAACAAGCGAATAGCGACAAAAACTTTTAATCATGCACTATCATCACGATGATAGTCTAACACCGGAGTCTGAAACGCAATAATTAAAAAAATGTCGACAAAATCCTTGTGAGTGCTTTACACTATTTACAACACTATCTTTTTAAAGATAGCACTAGGACACTAGGCTTAGGTAAAAGCTTGCGCCTCCTTTTCTAACTTTCTTGTTTGTTTATTTCAATACAAATACAATGAACAATGTTGAGGATTTTTCTGTGTTTGATAAGTTTCAAAATTGCAGAGTTTTAATAGAAAGGAATGGAGTCTTTGCCACAAACTCTGATATTCAAATCCTTATATATGACCAACCCAATGTCGTAGACCGTAGATATTTTAAACAATGAATAGTGTTTAGGTGTGCACATTAAGGTTGCGAAGGTGATTTAGAACACAAAACGTTTGAAATCCTAAAATAATAATGCGGTATATCCTACATAAAAGGTTATGTCAGTGGGGTATATCCTACATGAAAGGTTATGTCAGTGTGGTATATCCTATAAAAAAGGTTGTGTCTGTGTGTGGGTTGAAGAATGTTTTTGTTTAGTTTTTGCCAAGGTTTTCTGTTGTTCTTCTTGTTCTCTTAGTTCTCCCAGTATATATATATATACAGGTTGTTTGTATGAATTATGATGATATAAGCAGTGTAAGATTGTGTACCAATTATTCAGTTCTATTTATGGTTATCTGCACCTATACACTGGCTTTAATGCTCAAACATTCTTTGTATTCTAAATATTCATAAAGATCTGACATTTCTAGATATTCATAGAGATCTGACATTTCTAGATATTTATAGAGATCTGACGCAATTCTGGATATTCACAGAGATCAGACAATTCTAAATATTTATAGAGATCTGATAATTCTAGATATTTAAAGAGATCTGACATTTCTAGATATTTATAGAGATCTGACATTTCTAGATATTCATAGAGATCTGACATTTCTAGATATTTATAGAGATCTGACGATTCTAGATATTCACGGAGATCGGACAATTATAAATATTCATTCATAGAGATCTAACATTTTTAGATATTCATAGAGATCTGACATTTCCAGATATTCATAGAGATCTGACATTTCTAGATATTCATAGAGATCTGACCATTCTAGATATTCATAGAGATCTGACATTTCCAGATATTTATAGAGATCTGGCAATTGTGGATATTCATAGAGATCTGACATTTCTAGATATTCATAGAGATCTGACATTTCCAGATATTTATATAGATCTGGCAATTCTGGATATTCACAGAGATCAGACAATTCTAAATATTTATAGAGATCTGATAATTCTAGATATTTAAAGAGATATGAAAATTCTAGATATTCTTAGAGATCTGACAATTAATTCTAGATTTTCCTATTCATGTAATATTCTTTTTTCTGCATTTAAAAATTTATTTTATTCCTGTATTCTTCGTAGATGTTTTATTAAGAAATATGAGACCAATATTTGTAAAGCACATTCTAGATTTTTCGCCGGACATAAACTGCCTTAAGGCCTATGTCAAACAAACAAACAGATTTACGAATTATATATAAATATATATATACTAGCCTTAGAGGGCGCTTCGCGCCCATCTTCTAAATTAATTGTGAACATGTTCTCTTTGTGTACATCGTAAAACAAAACAAAAATAATTCGCGGATTTTCACAAAAAATTTCGTGGATTTTCAAAATTTTAAAAAATTTAATGAAGATCGAATTTTGATGGAGACAAATATTTAAAATTTCAATCATTCATAAACCTTCCCTGGGGTCCCTAGATGTCCCACAAAAAATTTGGGCCCGATCGGTTCAGCCGTTTTGACGTATATTGGATACAAACAGACAGACAGACAGACAGACAGACAGACAAACAGACAGACAAGCCAAATTTATATATAGATAGATATATACGTTACATTGTTAAAAATAAAATCTAAGATATCTATCTATGTTTACTGCTTAGTAAAGAATAAGACCAGTTTCCTTAATTTAATTAAGAAGTTAGGAATTTACTCATATAAAGCTAGAATGTATTACTTTGTACTGTAAACTATGCAAGGTCTAGATTTTTCTGTGTACTGTGTACTGCAGGTACACTGTGTACTTTGTTCTATACTCTACAATGTTGTATACTGTGTAATTTGTAATGTGTAATGTGTACTGTTTAATTTTAATATGAACATCCTACTGTGTACTGTGCACTATGCCATTTTTTCCGTGTACTGTTTCTTGTGTACTGTAAAAAAGTTCATGAAATCATTATCAATCTTTTAGATTTTTAGACCATGAATCATACTAATGAGTAACTTTTAAATGCAGGAGAACAAGATGCATTTACGTCCAATATATTGGCAGATGACGGGGAAGTTTAGGTTTTTGTTACGGAGCCCATTATTTGGAACTCTGTACTTCATGAACTGAGATGTACGACCCCCAACCCGGCCTACCCCCTTTTCATTTTGTTATAACATCTTGAACAAGGTTATAATGCAAGGAAAGAGTATTGCAATTGCGTATACTCTGCGTACATATTGACACCAGTTCTCTCTCGCCGGAATTTGTAAACAAGAATAGATGCATTAGTGTTCGTTTAGTATCCGGGGAGGATAAAAGCATTTAATTTTGATAATTTTGATAATTCACAAAATAGTTTCCTATGACCAGAATATTTCATTGATTTTTTATGTGAAAGATGGATCCCATGTCAGGCTGTGACATGTGTCTTGTGTGTTACATTACCGCCCAGAGACAGTACACTGCAGTGCAAAAGATGCGTACACCTCTGAAATAACTTTCCTTGCATTATAACCTTGTTCTTGAGAATCTATCTGATCAGTAACAGAGCTCACCTTTTATCATTATTTGTCTGTGTGGAGATACAAAATCAAAACAAAATGGGCCTAAATAAATTAGTATGCAATATATCTTGAAAAATCATAACCCCCGCAAAATATAGTTTTTTTTTCTAGGAATTAATTTGATTTTGTTGCGATAAATTTGAACTTTTAACAGGATGATTTTAATTAGAAAATGTATAAACAATTTGGAGTTTTAGCCTCCATTTGTTTTTCCCTCAGAAATAAATTATTTAAAACAAAAACATGATCGAAGCGTAAAAGCTAAAAAAACAGGATTTCCCGAAAATGAAACATTTCTAAAAAGGAGGAGGTGGGAGGGATAAACTGTCCTACCCACTCCTCTTTTTCTCTTTTTTGAACCCCCTTGTTCTGAATATAGTGTAATTATGCTTATCTTAAGTATGCATATGTATGTGGGTACTTAAATATTAAAGTACAAAATTTAGAAGCCTAGGGATGAAATTCATTATATTTCTATATGCGGTCATTTCTGTTAAAAAAATCAAATAAAAGAAGATACAACAAAAGAATAAAGGGACTGTAAGTGATATTTAAAGTGACCCTTTACTCAAAGATGACAATACCCGATTTACAACGGTAACCTTAAAAGATTTTCCTGATCAAGTATGAGTTAGATAATAGGTATCCATGTTTATTTTCATTTGCGGTTTCTCCTGCGCATTCTTGATTCTAAGCAAGAAATAAATAGACCAGGAACCGCCATATCTGATGCGTCAAATCTGTGTACTGCAGTGGGAGGAGATTAAAACAAAGAATTCAGGGGCAACGCATCATTGTTGAGGGAAAAGAGCCCAAGGGGTTTAATAATAGTATATTGCTATTGTATTTTCCAATTGACCAGAAAGCCAAAAATCATAAGTATTCGCTCTAACTTGATATATTAATTTGTTTTTTTTGTTGGACTGTAATATCACATCAGAGCTTTAGTCTTTTTGCTTACTTCTGTGGGGGCACTGGGGTTGTTTACATTCCTTCCACAGTGTACAGTTCATAATATGCCTATATCTGAGTTGGGCGTTCCTGTATATAGTTTCTTGATTCTAAGAAGCAATGGAGATCGAAGTTCACAGAAAAAAAACACTTCGAGTCAGAAAAAATTGGTATCTTTCACAATTTTATTCAGATTACGGTACCGTTGTAAACCGGATATTACCACATTTGCATAGGGGGTCACTTAAAATTATGCTTACAGTCCCTTTAAAAACTACTAATTACAAAAATATATAAATGAATCAGCTGAACAAAAAGTGTCCGAACAAATTGTTTATATAATCATCATAAGGTGTCTTTGAACTGAGATATACATCGTTGAAATGACTCGACACTATTTACAGATTGGTCCCTTGATATTACATTTGTTAGCATTATCTAGTAAATTATGAAGATACATCAGCATGTAAAGGTGGATCTATGTTAAATGTCTGTATGTATGTATGTATGGTTGTATATATATATATATATATATATATATTATACATGTATGTGTGATTTATGTATTTCTGAAGTATGCATTTGTCTTTTTTCTTATATAATTTTTCAAAGCCTTTTTCGGGACATCCTTTATGTTATGGTGTTTGTATGTATGTTTATATGTATATCATATGTATGTATGTTTGTAGCATGTAGGTTGTAATGTAGTATAAAGTGTGTCCCAGAAAAATGGCTAAGAAGATAAGATAAGCCTGGTTATTTTTCGGGGGTACACCCTGTATGTTTGAATGTGTGGGAGGTAGGTTTGCCATGTGCCTGTGATTTGTGTGAGCTAGTTGTCTTGAATAACAGGCATTAAACCAAATATGTAACCAGGCCAAACCCAGATATGGATTGCTGGATCATAGTCAGAGATGACTGTACGGAATCGCATTCTTTCATTCTTAAATCCCTACCTTACAGCTGTACACTGGTTTTTTGAAAACTATTTAGTTTCCAATCATATTAATCGTAACTTTATTCATGTCAGAAGCCAAACCAAATCCCAAAAATTTCCATTTTTGGGTCGTTTTTGAGGTTTTTGAACTTTTAAAAAGCAGCAAATACTGTAAACCTTTAACATTATAAAACTGTAATCTGTAAAAGTTTGCTTCTATTAAACTTTGCAATATTTTTATCCTGAATCATTAGGAAAAACGAACCCCTTATGTACGGTGGTAGGTGATTATATTAATAAAATGAAGACGACTTTCGATTTTAATTTTGATTTATATCAAGATTTATAAAACAGCATCTGGATACACAAAAACATGGAAACAGAGAGAAGCTGTCGATCAAAAAACTTCACTTAAATTCTTTTAAACTTGTTATTCGTATAAAGCTTGTTAGAAATTTTAAAAAAAAGTCGTCTTCATTATATTGCTATAATCGCATACTACTTTAGAACTTCTCCGAATTTAGTAAAATCTTTACAAAAAATGTTGAGAAACGAACCAACGACTATTTACTTTCTATTTTTAATTTATGACAAATGATCTATATTTATTTAATTTTATTCCTTTTTCTATCTTTTTGAGAGAAAAGCTAAAAATATAATCCTTAATATAATGAAAATAATGTAAAAATATTTCTATTAAGTTTGAGAAAGTTAGATTAACTTTTTTTTCAATTATTTATTCATTTATAAAGTGCTACAGAGAAAAAATTCTTTAGTGGAAAAACAAGTTAAAGTAATAATATCATGAGGACATTTGAAAAAAATTAAGTGTTTGGAATCATTGACAAAAACGTGTTTTTTCAACTCTCTTGAAAAAGCTTTACTTGATCAAAACATGACACAGACACAAACTAAAAAATTTGAAAAAAAGGAGAGGGTTGTGTGGGGGAAAAGGAGAAGGTTGTGTGGGGGAAAAGGAGAGGGTTGTGTGGGGGAAAAGGAGAAGGTTATGTG